>NW_016690470.1:824727-851585 GCF_001604755.1 Lepidothrix coronata
GAGTTCCTCTCCCAGTCCGTGCTCGTGGCTGGGACTGCCCCAACCCCAGTGCACTGGGACAGCTGAACCCTCTTCTCCAGCCCAGGCTGTTCCAGGGAAGCCTGTCCAGGCCCTCCCCAGCTCCAGGATGGCTCCAGCACCCCCCGAGCCCGGCCCGGCCGCAGGCAGAGCAGTCCCACACACACCAATGTGCATCTAGTCAACACCCTTTTATTAAAAACAATTACAAAAAGTTACAGGTTACAGTCGTTCTGTACAACCCAAACAGCTCTTGCCCACCACAAAGCCCCGGGCTGGCAGTGCCGGGGTGCCCACGGGGGTCCCTGGGGAGGCCACGGCAGGACCTGCTCTGCCCACAGTCATGGCTGGACGTGGTTCTGCTTCCCCACAGAACAGGCAACCTCCCCACGCACCAACCCCAGAAGCCTCATTTCAGGGGGTCCCAGCTGGGAAAGGAAGGGGAAATCTCGTGGCCTGGCAGGATTCCTGCCTGGAGGAACGTCCTGCCTCCCCTGAGCCCAGGCAGTGGGATCAAGCCAAGCAACCAGCTCCTGCCTGGGGGAGTCCATGTTAGAATGTTCCAGCTTTTCCAGGGCAGGAGCTGCTGTGAGAGGCCTGGAGAGAGGGGGCTGCCTGTCAAGGAACGGGGGAACCTCGAGGCAAGAGCCAGGTCTGAAATGAGTGGCTGCTCCAGGTACATTCCATGGCTGCAGCCAGGGGTGAAGATAAATGGGGGATAAACATGGGAAAGGAGGCAGAAGCAGGAACAAACCTTCCCTCCCTGGTCAGGAAGCACTGAACTATGTCTCTCCCACAGCCTGGGCAGGAACAGCACCATTCCCAGCAGGACATGGGAGAGGGGGACAGGCCAAGCTGTCCCAAGGCTGCAGGGCTGGATGTGGAGCACTGGGGCAGGGGCAGGGAGCTGCATTCCCAAAACCTGGGGTAAGGAACAGGAGCACAGATGGGCTCAGCAGCAACAGGAACCTTCACAGCCCCCACTTCTCCTGGTGGCTCCAGAAGGATTTGGCAGAACAGCCCCCTCCTCACTCCGAGAGCAGCAGTGGGATGGGAGACCCTGCTGGGTGTGCCCACAACAGCCCCTGCAGCCCAGGAGGGGCTGGGGCAGATCTGCCACCCCTGCCCAGGGCACAGAGCCCAGGTCATGCTCCCCACGGGGTGGGACAAGCCAGCAGGACGTGCTGGGGACACTCACCACGTCCCCAAACCCTGAGCCCAGCGGGGTACAAAGGAGTGAGCAGGACCCAGCTCTGACAGGAACCAAACCCCAGCAGGTCCCAGGCCCCTCTGCCCCCAGAGGGACACAATCAGCCCATGGCAGGGACATGGGGACCACAGCAGCCCCCAGGGGACACAACTCCAGTGCCACCAGGGTGGTGAGGGGGTCACTGCTCTGACAACAGGGCAAAACTGCTGCCTGAGCCCAGCTGAGAGACCCCATCCATGGGGAGTGTCCCACTGAGCTCTGCTGTCCCCTGACAGCCCCAGTCTGGGTGCAGGGACCACCAGTGCCACCCAGTCTGCCCCAGTCACACCAGGGTGACAGTCACACTCTCAGCAGCTGCTTTTCTGCAGGGGCCAGACAGGCAACAATGGGGTCCTTTGCTCTCCTCAAACCACCCAACATGTAAACCAGTTTAAAAGCAGGATTTTTCCCTGTTGCTTTTGCTCCTGCCTGCACAGAGTCCCTGTGTGAGGGACAGGCTGTGGGGAGTCCTGCAGAGGGCCGAGGCCACCCTCAGGTGCAATCTGAGCTGCACCCAAGTCCCCCCAAAACCTTGATCCCTGCACAGCTCGCTGGGGACCTGCTGGAAGCTCAGGGCTGGGGAGGGACAGGGTGCCTGTCCTCCTGCCTGGCTCCTGGAGCTCTTTGTCCCTGTCACCACACGGCTCCCTGAGCTCTGGGCAAGGTGTGACACCCGTGGCTGCCCTGCAGAACCAGGTGCCAGCCAGCCCTCCCCTGGGTCACAGCACGTGGCAATTCCCCAGTCCCACCTCGTTCCTCTCCCACCTGCTGCTCAGAGCCTCCCCCTCCTGCAGCTCCACAGGGTCTCTTCCCAGGTGCCTGATCCTCAGCTCCTGCCTCCCAGTCACACACCAACTCTGCAATCCACTCACTCAGAGCTTCCTGCCCGACCTCCTTCCACCTCCCCCATCTCCAAACACCGCGGGAACCAACCAGCTCTGGAGCACAGAGGCAACTGAAGCTACACTTGGAAAAAAAACAAACGTACGAGATCTACCTTTAACTGAACCAAAAAGATCCTTCTGCACATATCCAACCTACCTCTATAAGCCTCTCCTAGGAACCAACAAGTTCTCCCTGGCTGTGCTACTCAAAACCACCTTGCTGGGCCCACAAGGCAGCTGCTGGAGCAGAGAGTGCCCCGGGTGGAGCACGAGGAGGGTCCCAGAGCCCTGCCCGGGCACGGGGTGTGAGCTGAGCTGTGCCCACAGCAGTCCAGGGGTCCCATGGATGCTGGGAGAGCCGGGGAATGCTGAGCATGCTGCTGTGCACGGGTGGACAGTGTTTCTCTGAGCAATTATTGCACTGCTTCACGGGGGCGCAGGAGGAGCAGGAGAGGGACGAGGCGAGTCATCGCTTCACCTTCGCGTCTTCTCTGATCTTCCACACCATCAGCTCCATGCAGGCCCGGGCGTCCTCGCTGGAGTCGTGTCCTTCCACTGGGGACACAGAGACAAGGCTGGCACTGACCCCTCTGCTGCACGTGGAATCATTCAGGTTGGACAAGCCCTCCAAGACCACCAAGTCCAACCTTGGACCAAACCCCGCTGTGCCCACTAATCCACACCACAACGGGCCACCTCTGCCTGCTTTCTGAACACTTCCAGGGATGGTGATTCCACCACTGCCCTGGGCAGCCTGGGCCAATTCTTGACCACTCTTTCAGCAAAGAAATTTTTCCCAATATCCAACCTGAACCTTCCCTGGTGCCTCAAGTTTTGAGGCCGTTTCCTCTCCTCCTGTCCCTTGTTCCCTGGCAGCAGAGCCCAACCCCCCCCAGCTCCCCCCTCCTGTCAGGGGGTTGCAGAGCCAGAAGGTCCCCCCTGAGCCTCCTTTTCTCCAGGCTGGGCCCCCCCAACTCCTTCAGACCCTTCTCCTGGTGCTCCAGCCCCTTCCCCAGCTCTGTTCCCTTCCCTCTCCAGCCCCTCAATGTCCCTCTTGTCATGAGGGGTCCAGAGCTGCCCCCAGGATTGGAGGTGTGGCCTCAGCAGTGCCAGCACAGGGGGAGAGTCACTGCCCTGGTCAGGGAGGACAGAAAGAATAGGCCACACTTCAAACAGGAAGGTCAATCTGAGTTGACCACAGAGAGGAGGGAGGGCAGGACCTGACCTTGGCAGAGCCACCCCCAACCTTCTCACCCCCACTGGGCCAGGGAAGGACGCAGAGAGCACCACTGCCCCTGGCACAGGGCTCACACTGCACAGGGCAGAGACTCCACATGGGGAACACTCCCAGCCACTGCCAGGGAAAAAAAGATTAGGAGCAGGGGGATGGGAGCAGAGGAAGGCAGAGCCAAGGAGCCTCGGAGGCGGGCCAGGAGCCCAGGGCCTCACCGTTGTCCTGGATGATGCGCTTGAGGTAGTCGGCCATCAGCGTGCGCAGGGCCCGCTTGTAGGGCAGCCCCAGGCGGTGGGGGAACACGATGGCAGTGTCCACCACGGTGCCGTGGATCAGCTGCAGGAGGGAGGGAGCACCAGAGAAAGGGGGTTACTGTCCCACTCCCACACAGACAGACGCTCCTCGGCATTGACCGACCTCCCGGCCAGGCCCCGGGGCCGCCAGCAACTCCCAACCCAACCAGTCCTGCAGGAAGGGTGACTCCCCCTTGGAGGGTGCTCTGCCAGGCAGACACCTGCCCCCAGAGCCCTGCCCATCCCACATCCAAGGCAGCAGAGATTCAGGGCTGACTCAGTTCAATGAACTCGACAGGACAGGTCAGTCCTTAATATCCTGGCCAAGCTGGAATAACTCTCAGAGTCTTTCACAATGAAGAACTAAACTGGGGAATCAGTTGACCTCACAACCTTGTAACAGCCTTTCAACTGCTTCTCAAGATGAAGCAGCTTGACCTAGTGAGTGGCAGATCAGAGAGTGCCATCCCTGCCCATGGCAGGGGCTTGGAACCAGATGATCTTTAAGGTCCCTTCCAACCCAAACCATCCTGGGATGATTCTAAGATGTGGACAGAAGTGGGGAAGATGAGCAAGACAGAACTGCACCTGACCCAGTGCACATCACCTGCTGCTACAGAGCAGGCCTGACCTTCAGGGTGCAAACAACCCGAAATCCTCCCGTCCCTCAGCAGTGAGTCACCAGGAAGCTTTTAACCAGCACCAGCTCAGCCAGGATGAGGTGGGACAGGGAGATCCTATCACTGAATCACATCAGAGAATGGTTTGGGTAGGAAGGGACTTCCAACCCTCTGCCATGGGCAGGGACACCTTCCACTAGCCCAGGGTGCTCCAAGCCCTGTCCAACCTGGCCTTGGACACTCCTAGGGATGGGGCAGCCACAGCTGCTCTGGGAAACCAGTGCCAGGGCCTCACCACCTTCACAGCCAAGAATTCCTACCCAATATCCCATCTAACCCTGCCCTCTGGCACTGGGAAGCCATTCCCCTTGTCCTGTCCCTCCATCCCTTGTCCCAGGTTCCTCTCCAGCTCTCGGAGCCCCTTTAGGCCCTGCAAGGGGTTCAAAGGTCTTTCTGGATCCTTCTCTCCTCCAGGTGAACCCCCCCAGCTCTCCCAGCCTGGCTCCATGGCAGAGGGGCTCCAGCCCTCTAATCTGATGCTGCAGCTGTGAAGTGACATCCTGCTGGAGGAACTGAGGTCCACGTGCTCCCTGCCCTGCACCAAGGGCCTGGGATGGCCAGGAGGCACCACCTGCCCAAGTCCACGATCACAGGGTAGGCTGGCTTTTTTCACACTAATTTCTAACTCTCAGGCTAAGACAAGAGCAATCCTTTCCTGCCAAGAACTGTGTTCAGTGAGAGCTAAAGGGAGGTGGATGAAGGCAATCCCTCATCTTGAGCACAGGAATAAAATGCAGGGTCTAAAAGATAAACCTGCATCTGACCAAGATGGCTCTGCAAGTCTCGACACGGGATGACTCCTACAGGACCCTGATAATCCCATCTCCCTGCCTGCCTCAACTCTTCTGAGGCATCAGCTAATACTGCAGGACAACCTATAGCTCCATCACTAACAGCTTCACAGCCCAGCTCCAAAAAAAATGCCCGAGAACAGCCACACTCGAACAGAAACAACCTGCCACGCTCTCCGAGTGTAAAACTGCCAACGGTATGGATAATCTGTCCTGGGCTGCACTCAGCTCTGGCACCATCCCAGGCACAATGGTAATTACTTATGTAGATCAGGAAGGCTGAGGAAAGGGGATAATAAAGCTTTAAATAAAACTTGAAGTGCTATCACCATTTGGAGCTGGCCACGGCCATTAGCGAGACGTCGACTTTACTGCCACAGCCATTAAAACCTGACATCCCACTGCCTGTCAGGCCCTGCTGGATGGCTCTGGGCTCCTTCCCTTGGCAGTGCTGAGAGGAAATCATGCCTCTAAGAGGCCAAGGCAGTCATCTCAAGCTGATAAAACTGTGAATGATGTTTTTGTGATGATGATGAAGTCTCTCCCGGGCTGGGATAAAGGGTGCCACGCAGAGGTAAAGCGTTTTACAGGCATTTAAAACCTCCTGCTTCCAACCCAGAGCCGTGAGCTGGCAGCCACAGCTGCTGCAGCAGGGGGGCTGTGGGATGAAGGATGGCTGGAGGAAGTTCTGGCCTGTGAGCACAGAGTAAAGACTCAGCTCCTGCCTCCCACACGCTTTCTCAGTGGCCCCGGACAAGGCCCTGGGATCCATGTGCAGGGGGCAAGGGGAGGGGACAGACCTTCCTGGCAGGACAGCAGGATGGCTGAGGGATGTGCAGACCAGGCTGACGAGGGCCAGGCAGGAAACAAGACAGAAAAGGGGTCAAAATAGTGACCCAAAGTGCTCAAAGTAACCCCACAAATCCCAGCAAAGCAGGCAGAGAGCAGAGAACAAACGTGGCAGAGGTGAAAGGCAAATGATTTCAGATCAGTCACAGAATACATGGAATGGTTTGAGTTGGAAGGGACCTTAAAGCTCATTGCATTCCATGGGCAGGGACACCTTCCACCAGACCAGGCTGCTCCGAGCCCATCCAACCCTGTCACCTCTGGACAGGTCTGTCACCCTGGGCAGCACCAGCACTAAGAGCTGGGCTGACACCACGAGTGACACACGACCCACTCCCCTGCTCTGCCACCACAGACAGGATCCCACCAGCTCAGAGATCAGATCTGCCCTTGGAAATGAACACCTCCTAAACTGCAAGGAGGCACTGAACACCCCCCAGGGGGGAGAGCCCCAGGGGAGAGGGGAAGGCCGAGTTACCTTTAGTGCAAATAAGTCGCTCTCCAAGCTGTGCCCTATCAAGATGGTGTCTGCACTGAACATGTTCAGGAGCACGGCCTGGACATCCCGCAGGGTGATGCTCGTGTTCTCCAGGTCCTCCTCTGTCACACCTGAGAATCTGCAGAGCAAGAGGAGGGAGCTGGGAGGGAGGAGACACCTCAAGGCCCCGCAGCACCTCAGCTGTTGGGAAGTGGTGGTCAGTGGTTTCAACGAGTGCTCCCAGCCATCCCTCCAGGTTCTGGCAGAGCACAGAGCTCTGTCCCAAGGAAGAACCACCCTTGCCTGGTGTTCCAGTCCTTCTCTGGTGTTCCAGTCCTTACCTGGTGTTATAGTCCACCACCTTGGAGTCTGGTTTGACGAAGGTGTCGTACACCACCTTCAGGTCCGAGTTTATCACAGTTACTCTTGTCAGCTCCAGCCCCTGCTTCGTGTAGCACTGCAAGGAACAGGGCAGGAGTGAAGGGCAGCACACACCAACCCCCCTGGGAACCCCCCTGGTCATCCTGAAAGCCTCCCCTGCAGGAGTTCTGAATGGGCTGAAGGTCAAGGGGGAGCAGGAACAAGGAACTGAGGACGAGGCAGAGGCCGTGAGTGCCCTTTAGCCCCCTGACATGGTTTAGGCCAAATGGAGCTCCCCCAGGTGCTGCAGTTCCCAAAATGCAGCAGAGAGTGCAGAGAGGCCAGGCAGCAAACACTGCTCAGGGTGGGCCAGCCAGCCACGGGTCCCCAGATCAAACACAGCAATCCCTAATTTGCAGGAACAGGACCAATCTGATTTAGAGTCCACAGGAGAACGGAGAGAAGAAGGTCAGGGAACAGAGCTTGGCCTTCCCCAGAAAGCTTTATAGACCCACCATTTCACAGTCTAAGGCGTAGATCCCAGGGTACCCATCAGTTGTAGGCAGCTTCTCAAAAGTCTTCACAAAGCCATCCAGGCTCTCCTTCCTCCCATCATGGACGTGTTGCTTAAAGGAATAAAAAAAAAAGGATTTGTTGATGATAAAAACAAGAACCCAAAAAGTCCACTTGAGAAAAAAATGATTTTTTAATCATTTCTAAAGGTTAACAGGGAGTAAGTTTTGCCTACAGTGGGTCTGCAAAGTTCACCACAGCAGCAAACACGGCCATGTGCAACCCCAGCTCCAGATCAGGGCTGGTGGATCATCCTGACAGTGCAAGGAGGAGCAGGACATCATCTGGGGACAAGGAGCTTTCAGTCTGGAGTAGAATTAGTCAGGAAGGGACATGCTGAGGTCTTACAGTGATCTAACTCCAGCTCCTGGTTCCTGTGGCCACGACATGCCCAGGTGCAGGATTCTGATCCCAGGAATCCCTGTGTGAGCAGGAGCATCAGGGGCAGATGCCATGAGAAACTGGTGTAACTGAGCACCAGAAAAATGTCAGAGTGTGCATAAAATCAAAGCCACCGTGTTCCAAACCCAGCCAGTTCACAGACAAACAGGAGCTACAGCCCACAGCACTTGAGGCAACAGAGGGTATTTCCAACCACTCCTGTTATTCCCAGCTAAAGCTCTAAAGGTCAACAAGATCCAGCAGGAAAACTCAGGGAGTGATTTCACAATCGGCTTAAGCCAATGCAAGACTGAGCTGCTGTTGCAACAGGTACTCCCACACTGCTCCACAGCCACTGATCCCCCCCCCTGGGGATCCTGGAAGCCCTCCCTGCAGCAGGAATTCTGAACTGGATGGAGTTTGAAGGGGAGGCAGGACCTGAGGGCACGGCCCAGGCTGGGGCTGCCCTTTTGCCCACTGACATGGTTTGAAGGCAGATTGGGGTGCAGCACCACACCCAGAGGTGATGCCCTCCCTCCCTCACCCCCCAGTGGCTCTTGGTTGTGTTTCAGTTTTGTCTGTCCCTAAATCTCAGTGTATTTGTGCACAGTCACAGCAGCCTGGGCACAGCCTCCTGCACTGTGCTTGGGATCATGGAATCCCAGAAGATCCAAGACCCCAAAGATTATCAAGTCAACCCAGCCCCACCACTGTGGCCACCACTAACCCCTGTCCCCAGGTGCCACATCCACATGTTTTTTGAACACTTTCAGGGATGGTGACTCCACCACTGCCCTGGGCAGTCTGTTCAATGCCTGACCATCTATTCCATGAAGGAATTTTCCCTAATCTCCAACCCGACCCTCCCTGGCACAGCTTGGGGCCGTTCCCTCTCCTCCTGTCCCTTGCTCCCTGGCAGCAGAGCCCGACCCCCCCCCAGCTCCCCCCTCCTGTCAGGGGGTTGCAGAGCCAGAAGGTCCCCCCTGAGCCTCCTTTTCTCCAGGTTGAGCCCCCCCAGCTCCCTCAGCTCTCCTGCTGCTCCAGCCCCTTCCCCAGCTCCGTTCCCTTCCCTGGACAAGCTCTAGCCCCTCCATGTCCCTCTTGTCCTCAGGGGCCCAGAACTGCCCCCAGGGTTCAAGGTGGTGCCTCAGCAGTGCCAGCACAGGGCAGAGCTTCCCACAGACCTCACCCCACCAGGAATCAAACTGTGCTGGTTTGTCTCAGGACCAAGGGCTGGAGAGGTGAGGAACTGAGGCCCCTGTGAAGCTGCAGTGTGGAGGCAGAGGGGTAACCAGAGCAGGATTTGCATATTTTCCTGCACAGGTCACTGCTGCAGGTGCAGCCAGAGACAGGAACTGCACCATTTGGAGCTAATGAGGTGGCTGGGCCAACTCTGAGGCCAACTCTGCCTGGATCCAAAGCCAGCACTGCTCAAAGGCCTCGTGGTTCTCTCCTTCCCAGGAGCAAGAGGCCACACTTGGCCATTCTGCATCCATGGCATGGATCCCACTGTTCTGCTGAGGGAATGGGCAGAGCAGCTCACCAGCCAGGAGACAGTAAACACTTCTCTCCCTGGCACCCTGAGCCCTCCCCTTCCTTTGCAATACAACAACACTGGGCAGTGATGGAAAGAAAAAAACCAATTAGGTGTTTTTCTATGCTACAGTTGTTGTTCTGCAATGTCCCAGTTCCTCCTGGCTGGGAGGAGGGCAGAGAAGCTGCTCCTGTTTTTCAGAGCAGAGGAAGCAGCAGCCTCGGGAGTCACAAAGAAGGTCCACTCCGGGCTCCCCGGGAGCAGCACAGCTCCATCCTGCCACCTCCTGCCTCCCTGCCTAACTGCAGGACAGCCGGCCAGGCACAGCCACAGCCTTCGGGAAGACACACACGTGCTTTCCCAGGTCCAGTTACTGAGAACAGCGTCTCATTACAAACAGTTTCTGGTTTCAGGGCCCTCCTTCCAAGCTGGAAGATGCTGTGCTCCCCAGCATCCCACCATCTCTCTGTGCACTGACCCTGAGCAGGCTGTGGATCCAGCCTTAAACTTACCAAAGGATGCTGGGAAAACTGGGGGCTTAGAAAAAGGAGGGAGAGGGACTTTTCATACAGGGCAAGGGGGAATGGCTTCCCACTGCCAGAGGGCAGGGGGAGATGGGATACTGGGAAGGAATTCTGCCCTGGGAGGGTGGGGAGGCCCTGGCACGGGTTGCCCAGAGCAGCTGTGTTTTTATAGCCCCACCAAATCCTCCTGACTTTCATCCCTGCTGGATGGGGGGTTTTTCTGAACACTGACTGAAAAAAGAACCTCATTTTACATTAAACAAGAAGAGAAGTAGCAGGCTGAGCCCATCCACGCTTCCAGCTGTGCAGGGCAGGCTTTTATGGTGCCCAGACAGAAAACTCTTCCTATTTTAACAAACCTCAACTTTCCCACCTCCGGCTTTTGGTTCTCCCCTGCGTGGCAGCTTCAAATATAAAAATGCCACTAAAACAAGTGACAAGGAGCATCCCCAGAGAGCTGAGGGAGAGGCAAAAGACAGACTTGCTCCCTTCAGCCCATGGTTTGAGAGGAGTGGTGATGCCAGGCTGGGAACCAACTCTCCTGCTGCCTGAGGAAAGCAAAAAACATCTGTGCAAAGGTATCCAAAACAATGCTCAGCTTTATCCAAGGACAAAACTCCACTCCTGAGCAGGATTTTCATTCTGTTTTCTAGTGCTGGGCTCCCTCCTCAGGAGAAGTGATATTTATGAGTTACAACAGGCTCCTTGGGAAGGTTCCTCCCCTGACTGCAACAAAGGGAAGGCAGCAAGCAAAGCTTAGAAAAGACATAACCTACAGCAGAAAATTACCTTAGCATGGGAATCTGGGAAAGGAAAAGATGGGAAAAAGGTTTTGGCACACTGTTGTCAAGGCTCTGAGACCGCTCCTCAAAAGGAAATCTCTTATTTCTCATTTCTGTGATTCCCTGAAGAACAGGAGCTTCTGTGCACCCCTCAAGGAGATGAGCTTTTTGGGCAGCTGAGGATCAGTGGAACCACCTCACTCCACACAGCTGAGTGCCAAACACTGGATTTTCCTACCTTTGCAGAGCAAAAAATATTTAAGTGGCACTTGTTTTCCTCCCTTAAGGGAAGCCACTGCTCTTCCAAAGGCTTAAACAAGTGTTTCCCAGCCACTGCCACTGTCAGCAGAGCACAAATGTCACTGAGAATAAAAAGGTGCTGCTCAAATGACTTACTTTAGCAACCTGGCAGCCTGGTGAGCCCACAGCTCCCGAGCAGCAGCTGTAATGAGTTTCCCATCCACCTGGCACTGCAAGAGCAAGAGATTCAGAGTCAAAAAGTCTCGTTACCAAGAGGCCTGAAGTTCAGCTCTCACTGAGAGATACCCTGGAAGAGCACAGCAACAGTGAGGTGTCAAACACAGGGGGGAAACAACTCTGGATTCACAGGCAGCAATCTGAGGAGTTCAAGCCTCTCATGCTCAGACAGACAAACTCCAGAAGCCACCTGGATAATGTGATGGAAAACCAGAGCAGAGCTCAAACTAGGTTAGTGTCTCACTGCAAATGAATTCAACCAAGGGCAGCAAACTCTCCTGGGAGGGACAGACCTTTAGTGCTCCCAGCCAGCCTCCTAAAAGGCTGATTTTTTTTTTTCAAAAGGCACAGGAAGGTTTAATTTTTCTTCTACTTCTTTTAAACACAGATGAACCACCTCTGCTGCACCCCCACTGTCACAGTTTGGGGACTGTCCCAGTGCCCAGCAGCTCTTTGCAAGGCCATTGCAGCAGCAGTGGGGCCACCAGTGACAGGACCAGGAAGTGCCAAGCCCCAAACTGAGGAATGCTGTGTGTTTGGAGCTGGGGCACAGCCCCCCGGCAGGGACAGACCTCTCTGCTTGCGCAGCCTCCCCCAGTGATGGACACACTCCTCCTTGCGGATGCAGTTCCCCGAGGCTGAGACCATGTACTCGGTGCCACAGCGACAGCAAATCCTGCAGGAGGCTTGGGGAGAGCAGAGAAACAACAGTCAGGTCACCAGAAACCCCTCAGTCAAAGCACAGCCAGGTCAGACTCACTCAGACTCACTCAAACAGCAGCGAAATGTCTCCTGTTAGAAAGGATTCCAAATGTTGTTCCCAACTCCCACAGAGACACAGCAACCCCTCTGAAAATGCACTCCCGCAGCATCTGCCCCCCTAAACACCTCCCAGAGGTAAATCACAGGACTCTGTGCTGGGTTTGGTGCACAGCAGCAGCTGCACCACAGCTCCATCAGCATTTGCTGCACTGTTTCCCCGTCCACGGCAAATTACGTTGGACTCTAACACAGTTATTTTAAGAAACAGGATAAATAAGTCATTCTTTGGACATCAGGGCTAATGAGGCCTGGTTTCCAGGGGATCTGTGCCTTGTCACTTCCAAATGACATTTCAGTCCTTCCAGGGCACAGCTTTCCTGCAAGGATTACCAGCACCCAAAGATGGGAACACTCCCAGCAGAGCCTGGCCCACAGGTCAGGGACTGTTCTCTCCTGCCAGCTGTGCTTGTGCTGCCCAAACTTTGGAGAAGGGGGATGCAAAAAGCCACTGTAAAGTAGTGGACTCTCATCCTTCTGATCTCCAACAATTCCTCGAGTCTCAGCTGTGACCATTTCAGCTGTTATCACATTCCCAGCCCACTGGTGCCCACTGACCACGGTCACAGCATGAACAGAGCTGCAACGGCTCGAGTTAAACAAGGAGGAATTCAAACATCCTGCAACATCTGCAGGAAGCTCCAGGAACATGAGCTCAGGATCACAGAAAAGAGCTGGCTGGTTACCTGGAGAAAAGGGCTCTAACAAATACAGCACTTGAGAGTGTTAATGCAGGAGGGCTTTAGTCCAGGTTGCTTCAGCAACCACTGGACAAATGTAGACACAAGGTGTTAACATGGATGAGCACTTAACACACTCCAGAGAGGTCTCTCCAAAGAGATGCTCAGAGGAGCGTGGAAAGGCACCTCCAAAGAGATCCTCACTCTGGGTTTTATCCCTGCTGCAGCACAAACTGCTTTAATCAGTGTCTGGGGAGCAGAAACTCTGCCAGGAGTTCAGAAAATTCAGACAGAGAAGGAGCCCATCCCATCCTGAGGAAACCTGGGATCAAGGCCAGGTTGGACGGGGCTTGGAGCAACCTGGGCTGGTGGAAGGTGTCCCTGCCCATGGCAGGGGGTGGCACTGGATGGGCTTTAAGGTCCCTTCCACCCCAAACCATGCTGTGATTTTATGATCATTTTTTCCAGTTACAGCAGAAAACGCTGCAATCCAGCCCAGCAGGGCAGGCCCCACTGCCAAACCAGCCTGGCCCAGTGCTGGTCCACAGCCCCACGTAGCAGCAGCTCATAGACAGAGAGAGAGAAGAGAATCCTTCCCCTGGAAGAGCTGAACATCCTCAGGTGTGGAACAGGAGCTGCTTTCCAACCACTTCCCCTGCATTTATTGCCTTGGAGTCCAAACCCGAGTGAGCAAGTGCAGAATGTTTCCCTGCAGGGGGGGACAAAGGCAGCTGGTCCAGGGGGACAACCTGCCCAGTTCCCGTTCTTTGGCAGCACAGAATCATGGAATCATGGAATTGCTAAGGCTGGAAAAGACCTTTAAGATCTTTGAGTCCACCATCAACCCAGCATGGTCACCACTAAAACATGTCCCCAAGTGCCACATCCACGTGCTGTTTGAACACTTCCAGGGATGGTGACTCCACCACTGCCCTGGGCAGCCTGTGCCAGTGCCTGACCACCCTTTCCATAGAGAAATATTCCCTAATATCCAGCCTAAATCTCCCCTGGCACAACTTGAGGCAGTTTCCTCTGCTCCTGTTACCTGGAGAATTAGAAATTAAAAAGCTCACTCAGCCTCACAGCCCCAAAGTGTAAACCTTGGGTCAAAAATAACATTCCCAAGCTGGAGAAACTCATCCTCCAGGAACACAGCAGGGTTCTGCAGCCACACTCCTCTCCCCCATGACCTGTGGAGAGGGCTCACAGCCAAGGAGACCCATCACAGCAGGGGCAAAGGGCTCCCTGCTGAGAGCTCTACACAAGCAGCAGAGGTGTCTGCTGGGTGATGGAGCAAACACAGAGGATGGCAGAGCCAGCAGGACTCACAGTCCAGCACTTTCTTCTCCTCTGCAGTGAAGAGGACGGCCCGGCCGGCCTTGTCCGGGTGAGGCATCGGGTACCCGTTCTCCTTGAGCTGCTCCTCACTCATCAGGTAGTCCTTGAGGCGCCGGTACAAGGCAGCTCCTGCACACACAGACAGTGCTCAAGTCACACCTCTGAAGTTTCTCTTACTGCTTTTGGTGTTATCAAGGTATTCCCACTGAATTCTAAACGTGCTTCCGCCAGCGCTGCCTAAAATCGAAGGAATAATTCTCCGGACAGGGTTAGTACTGAAAGGTAAAAAAAAGCAGCTCTTTAATAAGAAGTCTTAGGTGCACAAAGATGGTATATGCACACCCACACCCACAGGTTTTACAAACCTATAGCATCACCTAACTGTGATATGTAACTGTTACCTCACAGGGATACACCCAGCCCGAAAATTGCCTGTCCCCCAGGTCCTCCCCCAGGCACACCCCCCAGGACTGGGCTGGTGGTCCCAACACCCCACATCTCCATCAGTAATGTGTGCCCTGCTTGGCTCTCTTTCAAGGATTCTGGGCCTTCTCTGACAGTTTAGACTAAGGCTGTATCAAGGAATGTGCTGACTGTGTTCTTCAGTCACAACAAGACTGGATGTTCTTGCTGGAATCTTTACCCATTGAAAGCCTTGAGAAGAACACTAAACAGTATTTCTGGAATTTGGGGCAAAAGGTTAATGAGCTAAAAGTCCTATTCTGAAGTGGTGGAAGGTTGTGCTAATATCTGTAAAATGTGTGTTTTAAGGCATCACAGGACTGACAGGGAAATAGGTGTCGGGTGGTGTATTTTCAAATCTGGTCATTGGTGCACAAGCTGATTTTTAACCACTTTGAACAAGTAGCATTAAGCCTGGAAAGCACAGCTGAAACAGAATTCTTCCAAAAGGCCCATTTTCAGGCCTTTTTGTTACCAACAGCCACAGAATGGTTGGGTAGGAAGGGACCTTAGAGATCATCCTGTTCCACCCCTGCCATGGGCAGGGACACCTTCCACTAGCCCAGGTTGCTCCAAGCCCCGTCCAACCTGGCCTTGGACACTTCCAGGGATGGGGCAGCCACAGCTGCTCTGGGCAATCTGTGCCAGGGCCTCCCCACCCTCACAGCCAACAATTCCTCCCTAATCTCCCATCTCACCCTGCCCTCTGCCAGTTTAAAGCCATTCCCCCTTGTCCTACTACTAAATGTGAGACTTCTGCCACATTAATGCTTTCACTGATAATCAGTAACAGCCCACAGAACACCCTCAAAGGCCACCCACAGCTCCCTAAAAACTTCATTATCTGCAGCTTTCTTTCCACTGCTGATTTCAGGCTGCTCGTTTCATTTCACAGAATAATTATAACTTTTTTCCCCTCTGCTCAATATTTCCTCTCTCTGCTGTATAAACCCTTCCAATACTGCCGGGTGCCCTTTGATGTTGCTTAGCTGAGCTATACTGCCCCTTTTAAGCTTTCTCCCTGTCAATTCCTTCTGCTCCGTGGCCTCCCCGTCTCTCCTCTGATCTCCTCGACAATTTGCCTACATCTCTTGGCAACCAAAACACCCATAACTGATTTGAGCCAACGTGAACAGTGCTCGTGGCACAGCCCTTTGGCTACGATACGACCTTCCTGTGACATTGGCAGCAGCGGAATCGAGCCCTGCAGAGCAGCTGCAGATTTGTAAGTTTGCCTTTTAATCTGACAGGCACAGTGTAAAGTACTGCTGCAGGGCAAGAAAGTTAAACTAAAATAACACCCAAAACACCAGAGGCAGCTCTGAGTGGTTATTGATGCTCCATCAAAGCCGGGCTGGGAGCAGCAGTGACCTCGGGGCAGAAGGAGGAAGCGAGGAGGGCACTGGTCAGTGGTGTCACCCCCCACCGAGGGACTCTGTGCTGCAGTCAGGTGATAAAACCTCACACTGCCCCCAGATAAACCCCAGCACTCCAAATCGCAGAACCCTAGAATGTTCTGGGCTGGGAGGGACCCACAAGGACCATCCAGTCCAACTCCTGGCCCTGCCCAGACACCCCAACAATCCCACCCTGTCCCTCAGAGCGTTGTCCAAACGCTCCTGGAGCTCTGGCAGCCTTGGGGCCGTGCCCACTGCCCTGGGGAGCCTGGGCAGTGCCCCAGCACCCTCTGGGGGAAGAACCTTTCCCTGAGATCCATCCCAACCCCCCTGGCACAGCTCCAGCCCTTCCCTGGGTCCTGTCCCTGGTCCCAGAGCAGAGCTCAGTCCCTGCCCCTCCGCCTCCCCTCGGCAGGAGCTGCAGCCCCCGAGGAGTCTCCCCTCAGTCTCCTCTGCTCCAGCTGAACCAGCCAAGTGGGTTCAGCTGCTCCTCAGACCCTTCTCCTCCAGACCCTTCCCCAGCTCCATTTCCCTCCTTTGGACACTCCAACAGCTTCAGATCCCTCTGACACTGTGGCCCTAAACAGCCCCCAGGACTGGGGTGAGCTGCGTGGGGTGAACACACCAGCCTGATCCTGCTCCCCCAGTCACAGTAACACCTCCAGCTCCACCCTACACGTTACAGCCCCACAGGAGCAGGGTCTTACCTGTCAAATCCTCAGCTCTCAGGCTCCCTGAGCGGTTCAGAGTGAAGCTTGTCTTGGCAGCGAGCTTCCCCCCCAGCACAGCCTCGTGGGACACCACCTTCTTGTTACTCGTCTCTGCAGAAAGAAGGAAGCAGCAAAAGAGGACAGAGATCAGGTACCAGCAAGTGACTTCAGTCCTAGTTTGGGGCACTACACATGGGCAAGAGGAACTCTGTGTTTACCCTCTTGGATTCTTGCTTTGCCCCAGAAGTGGATTCTGTGTGTAAGGTGCTGGCCCAGCATTTTCATCCCAGCGCTACGGCGAGTTTTCACTTCTCACTGTCAGGCCACAGCAACTCATTTTAGGGGCAGCAAGGACTCTTTTACAGTTTTTCCAGAACCTCGTAGCTCTACCTGCTCACCCTGCACTGACCAAAAGCAAGACAGGACCAAGCACAGAAGCAACTTGACCCCACCATGTGCTGCGTGGTGGCATCACCCACCCACAGGAGCAGCTTTGTTGCTGGGGCCCTGCAGACCAGCCTCCCACGCTGAATGTTTCAACCTCTTTCAGAAAGGAGCTTCAGAGCTCTGGGATATGCTCAGCACATCAGACAATGGCAGAGAGGGGCTTTTTACTAATCATTAGCTGGCAGCCCTCTCACAAAGGCCAGCCTCCCAAGTTCAGCCGCTCTGACTAATGGCCAGGAACGTAATGAAGACAGAGGGGAGAAAAGGGAAGAGACTGGGGGAAGAAAAAATTCACAAGAACAGCACAAATTGATTGTTTAATGTACCCTCTCGAGAGCCAATAATGAAATGTCTTAACCCTCTTCGTTTCTCTCTTGAAGCTTAATGTGTGTAACAGATTTCTGGGGTGATGGACGAGTCTATCACTTTGAAGGCATCATGTGAAAGTTACTCCATTAGCAGGGCTTTTCATTTTAAAGAACTTGTGCTAAAAAAAAATAAAAAAGGGATCCGTGTGGCATTATCTCCATTTAGGTTCAGAGAGCCAACAAAGCGTTGCAGGACTCGCCTCTTGAAGGCCCATTAGAGCTTGCCAGGCTATAAAAAGCTGAGCTGGAGCTGTTTGCCTTTCAGCACAACTGAGAAATGGGGGCTGCCTCTGCCACACGTTTGTCTCTGTGGTTTCTGACCCAAGCAGGGCCCCAGTTATTAAAGCACAAGTGTGGTACCTACTGTTGGTGCTGGATGGGGAGTTGGGCACGAGGCTCCTGAGCTTCTTCAGGGTGTTCACGGCCACGTTCAGGTAGATGTTGCGACTGGTGCTGCGTTCATAGGCCACCTTCTCCTCTGACAGAGCCTGGGAACAGCACAGCCCATCACCACACACTCTCCTCCCTCTCTTCCCAGGATCCCACAATGGTTGGGGTTGGAAGGGACCTTAAAGATCGTTTTCCACCCTCCTGCCACGGGCAGGGACACCTCCCACTAACCCAGGCTGCTCCAAACCCTGTCCAACCCGGCCCTGGGCACTTCCAGGGAAGGGGCAGCCACAGCTGCTCTTGCTTTTGGGGAAAAGAAATGTTTGGCTCTTAAAATACAGACTCCAAGTACGACAGCAAAAAAAAAAAAAAACAAAAAAACTGCCTGGCAAGGAATTGAGTCATGAATACATGGCACAAATATGCACTGGGTTTGGGGCCTGCTCAGGTGAGTCAGAGAAAAAAAATAATGGGTTTTAAGCAAAGTGCTGAAAAAAGCATTTTCATGGGAAACTCGCCCTGAGGGATTAACAAAGCAGTTCTGGAACTGCCTGGGAAAGGCTGTGTTCCCCACTGTGGTGCAGCACAAGATCTTAACTGTTAAGAAAAATAAGTTTGGCAAATGGTGGCTCCTCGGATGCAACAGGAACGTTTTCCCCAGGGAGCTGTGAGGGTGAAATCCCACCTGCTCTGCTTACAGAACACCCCACACAATGGCCTGTGTTTTCCCAGCTCACACTAATGGCCAAAGTTTTCCAATAAAATGTATGACTGCCTCAACTCTGCTTTTGGAACTCCCACTGTACTGTTCCTGCTGCCTGAAGGCTCCGTAAGAGTCTCCTGAAAAGCCTTCACAGGGAGCGAGGAACAACTCCCAACCAACTCCATGTATCCCAGACACTTCCCCGTGCTCAGCACTCGGATTCCAGGAGGTGTTTCCTGCTGTACCAGAGCAACAGCTCTTTCTGTCCAGCTGGACCATAATGCACATTCCCCTTGCATTCCTCTTCTGGGCTTATTAAAACACATCAGATGAAGGGAAAGATGGGACTTCCCATTGGAACCCCCACTGGAATTCCACTTTCTGTTGCCCAGTCTGGAATTATTTAAGGCCAGTTTCCTCTAGAGAACTGTGTGTGCATAGAAGAGTTTTCCCAGAACCACAGAATGCTTTGGGTTGGATCATCCAGTTCCCACTCCCAAGTCTTTGCAGGCACAAATCCAAGCCAGTTTTCTGGATCTGCTACAGTTTTAGAAGGTCTTGGCCTTTATTCCCTGAGAAGCAAGGGGCTGTACAGACCTTGTCAAAGGCTTCCTGGGAGGAGGAGCAGAACTTCAGGCACTCATCGATGAAGAGATTGAGATATCTTTGCCGAATGTTGGTTGGGACTTTAGCACCAAATTCTGTGGGAATAACAGGCCTCTGTAAGCTGGGGCTCTGGAGATGAGACACAGAGAGAGAGAGAGAGAGAGAGGCTGGTCAGGCTTTAGGAAGTTGCTCCGAGTCTCTCCCATTTCCTGCTGTTATTAATACTGCTGTGACTTCCTTTCTGAAAACCTGCCCAAAAGCTAAGCATAACTGGCATCATTTTTGGTGCTAAAAATACCCCTTGGAGATCCTGTGCCACCTGCAGCATCTGAACCACCAAAAACAAGGGTGGTTTGTTCTGCAGCTCACCCGGGGGGCCAAGGACTGCAGGGGCCTCAGTCAGAGCCCTGCGTGCACACACAGCATTCCAGAGCGGGAAAATGCTGACATTCCCACCAGGAGGGTCAACAGGAGGATGGTCCCACGCTCTGAACTGCAGCTGTGACACGTGACACCAGCTATGGGGGTTGTGACAGACGTGGGTTTTGGTCCAGGAGGCCCCTCCTGCCAGGCTGGCAGCCAGCAAAACCCTCCCACCTCCCGGGGCATTCCTGGAACTTTACTGCCCTGGGGTTTTCCTTCCTTGTTTAATGCCAGTCAATCCTGAAAGGATTTCCCCCTTCAACAGAATGACAAGTTCCTCAGGCACAGCACCTGCATGTCAGACCAAGTTATGACCTCCCACTGCAGCTTTCCATTTAACACCAGTTTGTTCCCCAAATCACACCATTTGCCTCTTTTTCAGAGAGGAAGTTGTACATTCAGCTCTAAAACACCCAACTGTTCTCCATCCCCCCCCGAGAGACATCCACAAACCAAACCATCTGCTGCAATCTGGAGTAAAAACAGCTCCCTGGAAGATGTGAGCACGTTCCAAGGGGAGCAACTGGTCCCACCTCAATGGGAAAAGTGCTCATTTCCCCCAGGACATTTCCACTTTGATGCCCTGTTCAAGGGGATTTGGTCCTTCCCATTAAATACACATATATATATTTTCTCAATCTCTAATATGATACCCTTAAGCACCTCTGTAACACTGGTAAATATTTTATCCTTTCAGTTGTTTCTTCTATTTTTAATCAGCTGAGAGTTCTATGTTACTGTGGCTGCTGTTTGAGTGGGGAAAGAAGAAAATGGCTTTTCACTCTCATAGAAATAATCAGAGCATGTTATCACATATCTTGACACCAGATATCACCAGTAAGAATATCCTGGCACCAACCACGTTCCTGCCATCAGGAATTCTACTCTGAATTGTCTCAGAGTGTAACAGGCTTCCATGGGGAAAGGAGGGACTTGTAGAATCATGGAATGGTTTGGGTGGGAAGGGACCTTAAACCTTCTGCCATGGGCAGGGACATGTTCCACCAGCCCAGGTTGCTCCTTTGATCCAACCTGGCCTTGGACACTTCCAGGGATGGGGCAGCCACAGCTGCTCTGGGCAACCTGTGCCAGGGACTCCCCACCCTCACAGCCAAGAATTCCTTCCTAATATCTCATCTAACCCTGTCCTCCTTTTCCTCCTTCATCTTAAGGCCATTCCCCCTTCTCCTGTCACTCTGTTAAGTGACTTCTTTGCTGAGGAACTCAGAGCAAAAGTACCCAAAGGCTGGGAGGGAATCCCAATGAAAAACAAACAATTTTTCCCCCTAAATATTTACAGCAGCACGAAGTTCAGTGGTCACACTTTACTGCCGAGGTCACAGTGGGACATTATTCCCAACCACTTGCCTCCGCCTGGCCCACAGAGCCCGGGAAGGCCACGAATCCATCCGTGTCCTTTGAACTCCAGAGGTTCTGAGTCCCTGCCCCAAACAGTTGCACCCCTGGGCAGTGAGCACAAGAGAAGGCTCAGACTGAGCAGGAGGGATCAATACCCAAAGAGATCAGAGCAGCACTTAAGCACCTCTGTCTTTTTAAGCTCCTGCCCCCAAGGGTGTTTCATTTTTTGTACGATGCCATCGAGGAAAACCACAGGAAGAAACAAACCCATTTAACCAACCCAATCAAAACCCCACTTCCAGGGAGTGCTAAGTTTGGAACAGTCTGATCAAACACACCCCCCTCAACGAGGAATGAGAGGAAGAGAATCCAAATCTCCCTTACCTGCAAGGAGGGAACGTGGGCTACCCTTTTGGGCACGATGGTGCTGGTGGTCTTGGAAGCCATCCCAGCTAAGGTGCAAGCCTTGAGAGGGAGGGTGGGGGCTTCAGAGTCATTGGAAGGTGTGACACTCCTGCCAGCAACAGCTGTCTTGCTGCTCCCAAGGCCTGCAGGGGACAGAAAACAGCCAGGTACAAATCCTGCCACGGGCTCTGGGCTGCCAGAGGGAACCCACTATCACAGGCCAACGCTGCCAGCTGGGGTTTTTATCAAATCCAAGTCTCCAAAGGGATACAAATTGGGTAATTTTACCACCTCCCAGGCAGGGATGAAGGAACCTCCTGCCAGGAAAGGTGCCTCATTTCTGTTTGTTCTGGGGTAACTGAGTCAGCAGAGTTTAAAGAGGTGACTCTGTCGCTGCAAGGCACTGACTGAGTCACGTCAGCTCTGACTACAAAGGGACAGCACCAAGCATTAATTAGCACTTCCCACCTGCTCTGTGCCACCTCTGAAGGCTTAGATGGAAGGGGGAACAAGGAGCAAACCCAACCCAAGGAAGAAACAGAAAAAGGAAAGGCTGAGGTGGGGGAGGCAGGGTGAGAGATGGGGCTGGACATCCAGCCCGCTGCTTTTCGGAACAGGATGGAATTCCTCAGAGAAAGGCCTCCCACTGGTCACTGTCAGCAAAGATTCAAGTCTCAACACATCTCCTGATAGCTTCACATCTGCCCTGGAGACATTTGAACCCAAGGCAGTGTGTTTTACCAGGGGGAGGACAGCGATCCCAACCACCACTTACTTTGCTTGGCTGCTGCGATGAGGGCGGCATTTGGCACGTGGGCAATCCTCCTCTTTTCTCCTGGCAAAGAGAGAGAGGCCTTCTGAACCAGCTGTGCTGCCTGCTGCTGAGCCAGCTGGATCCTCTGGTAGCACACCTCCTGGGCCGTGGGGGGACGGTAGGGCCGCACCACGGGCCTGCTCGGGGCCTCTGCCTGCACACACAAAGCGCCGTCAGAGCCTCCCCCCGCCGGCCCCATCCCCGCCCCACACGGGCCTCTGCTCCTCAGCCCCTCTCCTGGCACCCACAGGGCTCTGGGAGGAGAAGATGCCAACTGTCCTCCAGAGCAAAACAGTCAGAGTCACCCATCCACAACCGTGGCATTGATGATTCACCCCCGGGGAGGCCTCCCGGCACGTTCCTCGCTTGGCAGGTGGTGTTTGAACTGCTTTTAATGCTGTGATGTTCCCCATCACTGTGCCTAACCCACTTCTGGGCCCTGCCAACACTCTCAGGCTTGCACTGGAACATAAATGTAGCAAATGTAGTCCTGTGCTGCCTACTTTGGTTTGTACTGCAATGAAAAAGTGACAATTGGCCTCCACTCCCCTCTGTACATGATGCTGAGCTTCACAGTTCTCTCCCTGCACATCCACCTCTCTGCACCCTCCTTCCAGGTCTCCAGTCTGGAGCTACCTAAAAGCCTCACAAATATGTATTTATGGGATTAGAGCACTACACGAGCTGAGCTCTACATTTCCAACAGGCTCTGTCCCTGCCCACTTCTGGAGGCACCTCAGCACCAACAGGTTCCACGTGCTCTTCCTTTGATGCCCAAATTTAGGCTGCAGGAAAAGTGCCAGAAATGATGTCAGCAAAGAGGGAAGTTTTCTAGCAGCAGAAGTAGTACAAACTTCTCCACACTACTTAATAACCTTTGAAATGTGAGGAACAGGCCTTGCCTCCTGGAATCCCTTCAAGAGAAGGGTCAGTGTAACACAGCAAATTGGGGGCAGGCTGGCACCTCCTGCATTCCTGGTCTCTGATGCTGCCACCAGCTTCTGGATACCAAACTGAGTGCAGTCAGACATTAATTATAATGACAGACTTGTGAGCAGGACAGGCCACTCATTCCGTGCCTCACCTCCAATTCCTCTGGGCCGTCATTTCCCCCAGCCCAGCTCGGCTCCCTCCCCTTCTGCTGCTCAGGGCTGGAGCTACAAATCACTGAGCAAACATTGCACTTGGAGGGACATGGCAAAGCACAGGGCTCGGTTCTGTGTGGAAAAGCAGCAGTTCAGGTCTGACAGCACCTGCTGGGCAGAGGAGCTGAGGCGCTGCGGGGAACGCGGGTGCCAGAGCTGCCCCTGGAGCTCACCAGATTGGCTCTGTTTGCCCAAGCAGAGCCAGTGCTGGGGCTCCCACCTTTGGAAAGCATTTTGGGATCAGCTGTCACATTAAGAAAATATATTTAAAGGTTTGTACATGCCTAAAAGGCGCCTCTTTACGATAAATGTTTGAGTTAATGAATTTCCAAGCCATTTGCTTCAGTCTCTTATCTCTTCACTTGGGAAGAAAGGGCCCTTATCAAACCACACGAACTGGCTGAAGATATGTAGTTAAATAAAACACACTGTATTGACCTCAGGGCTTCAAATTATTAAAAGCAAAAAAAACCCCCTCTTTCCTAGGCAGAGAGGAAAGGAAGAACAATTAATTTGGACTACCCAGCTCAAATCAGTGTGTAAGTCTCCACTCTTATCCTGCTGGAACATAAAACTAATCTGTGCTCAGCACCTGGAGGGAAAAACATTAAACCCTCAGAGAAAACATGAATTAAAATCCCAGGGAGAAAGGAATGAAAATATCAGAATGTCTTCCTTGCCTTTTTCTCTTTTTTTTTTTTTTTTTTTCTTTTTCTTTTTTTGTTTTAATTCTTCTCCTCTATATTTTTACAGTTGGGAAAGAAGAGGATCCAAACAGATACTGCTGATACTCTTGGCTGATTCAGAACAGATGTAAGGCAATGGTTTTAACCATCTGACAAAATTCCTGCAGCTTTTAGCTCCACAAGACACAGAAAAGCAGCATCAGGCACAGAGTGACCCTGTGTCCAGCTAATTTTTACCTAAGTCACTGAATGAAGCTCTACTGGAGAAAAATGAACAACTCAACCTATCCCAAAGGGTTACAAACTGCAGAATCCATTCACTCTTCCACAGCTTACAAATTTTATTAGAGTTTTGCTGCCATTTTTAACAGATGCCTAAACATGGGGTTTATTTAGGGATTAGAAGGAGAGGAAATAAAACTAACACAGACTGATTCCAGCACAAACAACTCACATGCCCCTGCCTGGCCCTGGGACTGCATCTTTGTGCAGGGTCAGGACAGAAAATCCTCACTTGAAAGAATCCAAACTTCTGCTTCTAAATGTGCACTTACATTTCCTTGTTTGACAAGATGAGAGATCCTTCTTTTCTGGCCAGGAAACAAGGTAGTTAAATTATCTTCTGCCTTTTCTTCATTGGCTTCCTCTTTGGATGGCTGGAAAAGAAAAGAACAAGCTCCCAAACCCGAGCAGACCTGAAGATCCCTCTCACCAGGGAGATGTGAGAAGTCTCCTTTGGGGTTAACCTGGCAGGTGGAAGGTGAGAACATGTGCTCAGCTGCTGAACCTCTGCAAGAAACCTTGGTTTGACCCCAGGAGCCACCAAGAAAGCCAAGGAACAGCAGCAGGACAGTCCCCACTCCACGAGCTGTGCCCAGGGCAGGACTGACACAACTCTGGACAGCCCTTCCCTGCCACAGGAGACCTGAACCCCCCTCTCCTGCCAGCCACTCACATATCTCACCTCTGCTGGCATTCCTACAAAATCCAGGGGTGTTTGGGGTGGGTTTTTTTGAAGGACCTGGGATCTGACTCATTTCTGCCCCGGGCAGGTCCTCACAACCTGCTGGACACCAGAGCAAGGTGCCCCCACTCCACCTTTAGGGAAGGGGTTCTCTGCAGGTCTATCCACAGCTGAAACGGCAGAAAGGGAGGTGACAAAGGTCCCACCTGCACCCCCAGAGCCCCAGGAGGAAGGAGCAGCCCCTCTCCAGCCACAGGTGCTCCGAGCTCACCCCTCAGAGCTGCTCCTGGACAGGGGGAACAGCTTTAAAACCCGCTTTGGATTCGACCTGGCTGTTCATTTGTACACAACACACCTCACAAGCTTATTTTCAAAACTCCAGCTGCTCTCCAGGTAATCTCACTTGCAGTTTTCCAACACAACCCCTGGCAAAGCTCTGAGATGAGCCTGAGAACCCCTGGAATTCAGAGACAGAGCCCAAGGCTGGATTTGGGATGAGCTCAGACTCCACTTGGGATGAGCTTGTGTCCAGCAGCACAAGGACACTCAGGGTGAGCACTTCCCACTGAACTACCCGGCTCTCCAGGAACTCCAGAGTCTGGTAATTCACTTCCATCCCTAATGAACTCTCTCACAAAGCCATTCTTCCTGGTGGAAAAGCACCACACTGCCCTGTACCTGCAGAATCATGGAATCCTGGAATATCCTGAGTGGGAAGGGACCCCCGAGGATCATCCAGTCCAACTCCTGGCCCTGCCCAGGACACCCCAACAATCCCGCCCTGTGACTGAGAGTGTTCTTCCTGGGGGAAGAATCTTTTCCTGATGTCCATCCCAACCCTCTCCTGACTCACTACTGAGACCAAACAACACAGGCTCCACCCACAAAATTATTCCATCATCAAAAAACAACTCCCCATGACCAATCCCACCTGCCAGGGACCCCCTCACAGATCCCAAGTGAGGGTCCCTCCGTGGCAGGGTGTGTTCCTCCCTTCCCAGAGCAGTGAGAAATTCAATCCCAGTGCAGGGATGGAGAGGAGCACGACCTGCAAGGGAGCCACACATGGCTGCTGCCAGCTGAGCTCTGCCACCCTGGGCCACAATTAACTGTTTGCAGCGAGTGGCAGCTCCTGGTCCAGCACTTTCTGAATTCAGGGATTAGTAATTCCCACACAGATATTGTGCCCTTCAACTACTTTCACTTAAACTGAGAAAAAAAGAGAAAAAAAAAAAGCCCAAAATAGAGGTTTTTTCCTAGCTGGGAATACTAAACAGCAGAATTTTAAACAAGCAATGCTTAACAGTTGAGAAGAAAACCATCACACAGAACTGGTTTATAGTTTCTTCTGTCCAGGAGTTCTGTGTGTGTGCAAAAAAGGTCTTTAATTGTCAGCGACACAGAGTTCCCTGAGGCACCCTGGGACATCAGTGCACCAGAGAGCTCAGCAGAGAGCTTTAACAGTCCAACTCCTCTTCCCAAAATCTGACCCCTCCTCCCCACACTGCACATCCAGTGCCCTGGGTGCTCCACACACAGATGGTCCTGACTGAGGGAGTTTTGTTCCCTGCACCCTCCCAGTCACAAAAGCTGAACACCAGCACTGATTTCTGGGCTGGGTTTGGAACTCAACAGTCAATCCCAGGAGGAGAAACTGCCTTTTCCCCACGTGGATCCTGCTGCACTCACCTGCCCCTCCTTCACACCAACCACCCCTAAGGGAGTAGGGGTGAAGGGGCCTAAACTGGGACACACTGGTGTCCCAGTGCCTCCACTATCCTGGGGGCAGGACAGCTGCAGCTGAAGGCACTTGGCAATTCCTTGGATAAGCACGTTTGTCCCTTGGTGCTCCCTCTGCCCCAGCACACACAGGGCATCTGATTCTGTCACATTAAGCCCCTTCCAGGGCCTAAAGGGGCTCCAGGAGAGCTGGAGAGGGACTTGGGACAGGATAAGGGGGAATGGCTTCCCAGTGCCAGAGGGCAGGGTGAGATGGGAGATTGGGAAGGAATTGTTGGCTGTGAGGGTGGGGAGG
>NW_016690470.1:852554-863354 GCF_001604755.1 Lepidothrix coronata
CAGGCTGAGCCCCCCCAGCTCCCTCAGCTGCTCCTGCTGCTCCAGCCCCTTCCCGTGCTCCGTTCCCTTCCCTGCACACGCTCCAGCCTCTCAGTGTCTCTCTCACTGTGAGGGCTCCCTTTGGTTCTGATATTCAAAAATGAGGGTCTTTCATCCTCCAGGGACCACCTCAGTCAAAGCCTTTTTATGTAAATACTCTTTTTACCTCCTTACTCTGAATCCTCTTGTACCACTGGAAGAAACTTTACCCTCCACTTCTTGTTTGCACCACCCACAAGGTACCCAGAGACCCTCCTAAACTATGTGCAGTATGAATTAAAAATAGGAAACAGGAATCTGGGGAGTCCCCAGAGTGTCCAGTGACAAGTATATGGACTTACTTGCACCAATATACTGTCCAGGTGTTACCCCTGTGTTCCTTAAACTCTGCTGCAAGAAGAAGGCATTGCCCACACTGGCAAATTCAGCTTTGAAAGGCCCAAAACTTGCTCTCTGAAGCCCTTTCTCCAGCCACCTGGGCCACCACTGCCCTCAGGCCAGGTGGAGACAGAAGGAACTGATAACCCTGACAGCTAAAGGCTGTTCCCCACAAAAGGGAACTGGATTTCCCAGTAGGTAAATTCAGGTGCAAACTCTTCCAAGCACTCAGCCATGACAAGGATGAGATTCTTCCAACCCATGGAGTCTCTTCAGCTACTTGAAATGAGCAGCACCACTAAACCAAACCAGAACCCTTCCACCTGTGGAGGGAGGAGAACCCACCACCCCAGCCCAGCGTTACCTGCTTCCCCAGCCTTCCCTTGTCTTCGGTCTTCACATCCGTGGACTCGTTAAAAATCCTGAGACACTCCTCCATGGGGTCTGACTCAAAGTCCACGTCCTTCTCCAGGATGGAATAGTCGATGTCATCGGAGGTGGAGGAAGATGACGAGGACCTGGACAGCCTGGAGCGCTTCGCTTTCCGGGCCCTCTCCCTGTTGCTCTCCGAGGCCGAGCCGGAGTCCCCCCCGTCCGAGTCCGAGCTCGAGGCGCGCAGGGAGGAGGCCAAAGGCCGGCCCTCGGCCTCGTCCTCCCCGCTCTCGTCCCCAAACAGGTCCACGTGGCTCAAACTCCGCTGCTTCCGGCCCTTCTTCGCCTCCCCTCTTCCCGCAGGACTGACCTTCTCCTTCTTCCTCTCCGCTCCCGCAGTCTTGGTCCCTTTCTCCTTGTTCTTCCGGCCCGAGGTTTCCTTCCCGTTTTTCACGTCCCCTGATTTGCTCTGGGAGTCCCTCCTGCTGCTCCCCCCTTTCTCTGTGCTCGAGCCCTTGCTCACACCCTCACTCTTGCTTTTTCCTGAGCTGCTGCTGCTGGACTTGGACTTTTCTTTCTTGAGCCCATCCGCTCTTTCTGACTTCTGCTTTTCAGGTTTCTTTAAGTTCCCATCTGTTTTCACTTTGACACTTTTATCTTTGCAGTTTTTCTCTTCATTCTTGGTTTTCAATTTTTCTTCTTTCTTGAGCACTTTGCCTTTTTCTGTACTTTTACTCTTCTCCTTCTTCCCGGCCTCACCGAGGCCTGGTGTCTTACTAAGGTCTGATTTCTTCTTTTTTGTTTTGTCTTTTGAGTCTTTGTTTTTATTTTCAGTCTCCTGGCTGTTCTTACCGGAGCACAGTTTCACTGCTTTTGTGTTCTTGTCTGGTAAGTTTTTGGCGAGGTTTTTCTGGGAGCTGGGAGGGTCCTCCCTGCCACGCTGTGCCGCTCCTTTGCTCTCCTGGGCTTTGCTATCCAGTTTGGTGCTCGGCTCTTTGCCGGAGAGCTCGTTTGACTCACTCTCAGAACCAGCTTTGGATGGTGAACTACCAGAAGCTGTTTTATATTCCACATCAGCCTCATCCTCGGAGGAGGAGAACCTGGCAAACACCTCGTAGTCATCGGGGTCTTCACAGAGCTTCTTGGGGGAGGGAGAGTAGGATTCCTCATAATCAGCCACCCTCTCCCTTTTGGACCCCTTGGGCTCCTTGGTCGTGGCTTTGCTCAAAAGCCTGGCTGAGTAATTGGAAAGGGGGTCGTATTCCAAGTCTGTGGAAGGCTTGGAGTCGTCAATCACGTACTTGTTGTTAGTGACAGTGCTGCTGTATTTTTTACTCTGCACCACAGCCTTGGGAATATATTCCAGAGCGCTCCCTTTGGATCGGGACGAGTCCAGAGTGTATTTACTCGACCGGCCAGCAGCAGTGAGAGGGGTGGGGTTGTAGTCTGAGTTATTGTTGAAGTTGTAGCTCCCTGGATTGTACTCCAAGGAGGCAAAGGAATCGTTCTGAGTCCCAGCAGCCGACACGGGCGAGTTTGAGAGGAGCGAGGAGCCCTCCGAGGCCCCAAACTCCTTCGTGGTTTCCAGCAGCTCCTCGTATTTCTTCTGCTCTCTCTCCACCTCATTTTTCACAGCCTCGATGGCCTTGTTGACCAGCTCCAGCTCCAGAATTCCGGGTGTCACGTCTGTGAGGTCAGCCAGGGTGCCATCCTCCGTCTCCAGCGAGGCCCTGGGAAGCTCTGGGTTGTAGGGATCATATCCTCGCTCTGTAAAAAAAGGAATTAAACATCATTTACTGCCAGCAATTCAAGTAAAATTTTCTTTAGCGTAAAATCCAAAAGAGGTCTTTGTAAGGTCTGCTCTTATCAAAACCCAACCTTGCATGACAACCAAAAGCACCACAGAATAAATAAACATTGGATACCAAAAGCCACCAGTGATGTGCTTGGGCCTAGACTAGACTAGACAGTACAAACTACTCCCAGGATTAAAGATCCATTAACAAAGTGCTTTTACTACTCATGGAAATCTGTATAAATTAAATATTCTTCAGGGCACCAAATCACAGTATTAGGCCCAAGAGGAGCTGAGTGTGCACAGAATTATCTGCTTAATTCGACGGAGCAACCAAGGTGGAAAGAGGATTCCAGCAAGAAACTCTGGATCAGGTTCTCACTTCTCAATGCCAATGCCCAGAGCCCACCAAAAGCCGCCAAGATTCCTCAAATCTCGAAGTTCTCACAGCAGCTGCAGGGAAACCAGCCTTATTTGGACTGGATTTGGAGCACTGCTGGTAAGGAAAAACCTCAACAGGCACAGCTCAACCCCACGGAACAACCTCCAAACAGGAACACTGAACACCCAGAACCTGCCCCTTTTCTGGCACTCCCCCTTCCACACAAGTCCTGAGGATGTGCTTTGGCCACACTGCACAGCTCTACAGGAGAGGTTCTGCTGATGATCCACCCTATGGAACCACGTGGGAATGCCAAAGGAACCTGCCCAAGGGACAACTTCCCGACTGGAGAGTCCATCCCAGCTCATCCTGTAACCTTCACCTTCCAAAGGACACAGGAGCAGTTGTCCCAACCAGAAATGCTCTGCCACCAGCCCAGACTCTCCTTTCCAACTCGTGGTGAAAAGGAGTGGGGCTGGATGAGCTTTAAGGTCCCTTCCAACCCAAACCATTCCATGATTTTTATAAAAACCACATTTAGCAAGCTGACAGAAGCTACAGGTACATTAACAGCTGCTTCTTGACTCTGAACTGTTTTCAATCCTTCTTTTATCAGAGTGCCTCTGGATGCCAATATCCCAGAGGAGCCTTTTGTTCTTTCCTACAAGGATAGCAGTAAAACTGCCTTTCCAACATGGATATGCAGAAGAACCAAACAATAGGCAGAGAGATAAAAGACAGAACATAAAAATCCTCTCAGGTTTTTAAGAGGGATGACAGAATTTCTTGTAAGTCAGAAAGTGTTAAAGGAGCCGTTTCTCCCGTTCCCACAAGACTGAGGGTTTTGAAGGGGTTGTTTTGGGTTTTTTGGGGGTGGGTTTGGGTTTTTTTGAGAGAGGATCCACACATGCACAGCTTCCTTTGGCAACAAGAACCTGTCTAGCAGTTGGTAGAACCGGCCCCTGAGGAAGCAGAGTAAGAGAGGTTAAAACAAAGGCAGTGGTTTCAGAAAATACTTTTTACCCCCTTGGGTTTGCCAAGTTTCTTTCCAAACCAATTAGCTCCTGATTGAACAGGGACTCTGGGCAATCACAGTGTGATGTCACCACCTTCCGAGGGACTGTCAGAGCCGTGCTCAGAGCCAGGAACGTGGGGAAGGAGGAACAAGGGGGTATTTCTACAACCAGTTCCCCTCCAGCTGCTGCAAAGAGCTTTAGTGATGACACAAAGAGCATTTCCAAACCCAGTTGTGCCCTTCCCCTTCCTGACACCCAGCACAGCTCACACGTGGGAGGAGAGGGAGGGAGGAGGTGGCAAACCAGAGCAGTGGACACTGGACAGGCTGATTGCAGAGCCCAGTTAGAAACAGGGAGAAATGAAGGTAACAAGGAAAAACCACGAGCAAACCCAGGGGCAAAGAGCAGCAGCATCAAGGTGAGTGTAGGTCCAGATTATCAGAATTATGAGGTATAAATACCAGCCTAAGGGCTGATAAGGAGCAGAGAGCCCTCCATACCCAACCCCTCATCTCTCGCCACTCTGTGAAACATCAGCTCCATGGGGGCAGAGAAGACCAGCTGAGGAGTCAGCTATTACCCTCTGAATCAAGACTGAGACCTAAAATTGAGCACAGACATTTCAAGGGAACAGCTGAAAGCCTGGCAGTTTGTGCACAGCCGAGTATGAGGTGCCCTGAGAACACAGAGTCTGCATCTAAAGCCTTGCCAAAACGAGACAGAAACAAACCCAAACTACACAAAAGGCATCTTGTCCACGCAGAAAACCAAACTGTTTTAAATGTATCAGGATCAGGTAAAGCAGAAGACAACCCAAGCACAGACCTGGTGTCTGAGCCTCTGCTGCTCATCTGCAGGACAAAAGTAATGGCCCGTTTTGTGTCGAGGAGATGAAAACACACATTACAACTCCGGACACGGCGGCAGGCCTTGAGATGGGCCAGGAAAGAGCTCTTGTGGAGGAGTGGAGGAGGCCTGATGGATCCCCCAGCACTGCTGATCAAAGGCTGCCTGGCCATGAAAGACTCTCTAAGTGGCTCCACGAAGCTCATCAGCACCGGCACCTCTGGCCACGGTGCATTTGCAGATAATGCAGGAGGGGGAGTTATTTATATAAACACAGGAACAGAGAGAGCCATCAAGCCTCCAAAGTCAGAGAAATCAACCTGCTATCTCAAATCAGACCTGCCTAATTACACTCCCAGGAACCCAGGAGAGGGAAGGATCTCTGGGTGCCCGAGCCCAGACCCACCCACACACCCCCTTTGTACCACTGGGATCCCAGACTCAAAGGAGTCTGTTCACCTTTTGCTTTTATTCCTCTTCATTTCACTGATCTGGACACTCAGGATGTAAAGGGAGATTAAGTACAGGATGAACTGCACCGGGTTTGCTGCTGTGATGGGTGAGATGTCTGCAGTTCCTGCTGGAGCCAAAGGAGGGAGAGGCACCATATATTGAAATAATGCTTTTTGGAGGGATGTTTTACATGAAAGTGTGCCGGGGGGGTTGGGATGGATCTCAGGGAAAGGTTCTTCACCCACAGGGTGCTGGGGCACTGCCCAGGCTCCCCAGGGCAGTGGGCACGGCCCCAAGGCTGCCAGAGCTCCAGGAGGGTTTGGGCAATGCTCTGAGGGACAGGGTGGGATTGTTGGGGTGTCTGGGCAGGGCAGGAGTTGGACTGGATGATCCCTGTGGGTCCCTCCCAGCTCAGGAGATTCTGTGGGATTCTGTAAAAGAGAGTCCACACTGTCCTTTGGGAATCACGAGATAATGAGACCTGAGATGGCAGCTCCTGACAGGACTGTGAAAACTGCATCAGGGCACTCTTCAAGGTACAAACTATTTTAATAAATTAACGTACTTCAGACATACGAAATAACCCTCCTAAGACACACAGAGGTGAAGCTACCACCAACACTGCACAAAACAAGCCATTACTAATTTCCACAGAACCTCAGTGAAGGTTTTCTTTAACCCAGCACTACCTCAGAGCACATCAAACCGAGCTGTGCCCGAATCAGCCCCTCCAGCACAGAGAATGTGGAGCACAAAACAAGGTTCTGCCAAAAACCCAGGGCTGGCTGCACTTTTTCCTGGTTACTGCTGTGTTGGTTGTGGGACACAAGGCCTCAGTTCTGAGGTGGAGCTGGTTATTACAGAGCTTCTCTAATCCAGCAGCTCCTCCCTGGTCCTCCTAGTTTGGGCAACAGGCACGGGCAGTAAACAAAGCTGACATTAGAGAAGAATGGGAGGACAAGGTCAGCAGTGTGATGGTAAAACTTACTCTACAGTGAATCATTCTGGAGAAAAAGATGTCTCTTTTTTTTTCCCTTCAGCACCCACCACAACACATACCTGAGATGCTTTAAATACAGAAAAGCCACTGACCCTGCTGGTCAGTGCAAACCTGCAGGGGCAGAATGTGGGACACAGAATCATGGAATGTTTTGGGTTGGAAGGGACCTTAAAGCTCATCTCATTCCACCCTCTGCCGTGGGCAGGGACACCTTCCACCAGCCCAGGTTGCTTCAAGCTCTATCCAACCTGGCCTTGGACACTCCCAGGGATGGAGCAGCCACAGCTGCTCTGGGCAACTGAGTGACAACCAACTACCTCCCTTCCAGACCTGACAGAGCTGCTGCTGCCAGGCAAAAAGGTGGCAAAAATTAGAAACTTGCAAATTTACAGCAATTAGGAAGTCAAAACAAAAGGCTTTGCTGGTCAAGCTGCAGAGGGACCAGCACAGGCCAAAAGACAGTAAACATTTCTTGACAGTATTTTATGATGAGAAGGACATGGAAGTGCTGGAGCGTGTGCAGGGAAGGGAACGGAGCTGGGGAAGGGGCTGGAGCAGCAGGAGCAGCTGAGGGAGCTGGGGGGGCTCAGCCTGGAGAAAAGGAGGCTCAGGGGGGACCTTCTGGCTCTGCAACCCCCTGACAGGAGGGGGGAGAGCTGGGGGGGGTCGGGCTCTGCTGCCAGGGAACAAGGGACAGGAGGAGAGGGAACAGACCCAAGTTGTGCCAGGGGAGGTGTAGGTTGGATATTGGGGAAAATGTTTTCACAGAAAGGGTTGTAAAGCACTGGCACAGCTGCCCAGGGCAGTGGTGGAGCCACCATCCCTGGGAGTGTTCAAAAAACACGTGGGGTGGCCCTGGGGGACAGGGGTCAGTGGTGGTTGTGGTGGTGGTGCTGCTTCACTGTTGGACTTGGTGACCTCAAGGGTCTTTTCCAGCCTCAAAGATTCCGTGATTCTGTGATTTTCAAGACCTGCCACTGCCAAAGTCACCCATTTCCCTGGATCACCTGCAGCTGGCAACAAAAGCTGCATTCATAGGGAGGTGGGGAAGGTAAAAGCTGTTTGGAGACTCTTTAGAGAGGTGGGGAAAAAAACCAGGCATTTTCATTTCACGTCATCAGAAGAGCTTTGTTGGTTTAACAGCTCCCTGTGTTTACTGTGCCAGCACTCAGCAAATGGACAACCTCTGCAACTACACAGAAATTAGCACCACTGGAAAAGTATTTTATGCTTTTCATTTAATGCTTCACAGAAGAGACAGTGGTTCCCCCAGAACAAAATGTTTCAGAAAGGCTTTACCAGCAGGCTGAGTTCTGTTCCTCTTCAGAACTAGAGTGCAAAAGAACTGGCAGCTCTTGGCACAAAGCTCATTTGCCAGTACCCAAAGCAAATTTCCAACAATTAATTTAACAATAACATGCAACCACTTGGAAATAATTAATGCTGAGATTTAAAATAGTACATTTCAAGTAATTGTCCAGAGGAAATGGGTTAGGAGGGCAGGGAAGGGAAGCTAAGAGAAATGTTTCTTCAACTTTAAATATAACCTTTAGTCCTAAGAATTTGTTTTGCCCCTTCTTTCTCTTTTTAAGTAGTAAATTTAATCCTTAAAATTAAATATTACAAGCAGAGATAGCCCTGTGCTGATCAAGAGACATCAGGAAGCGAGGTTTGAACCCCACTCCTCGGATTTGTTACTCCAAGGGAGGTGTTTTAATGCCACAGCATCAAAGTACATCATGAACCTCTACAGTCATTTCTTTAGTGGAAAAAAGGACTCAAATGTGAGAAAAGAAAGGCTGAAAAAAGCTGAACAGTCATCTCTCACAGGGTATTTTTAACCCTGCTCTCGGGCAGGGTTGGTTTCTCCAGGTGCTGTTGCTGCCAACGGTGCCACCTGAGCCCGTGGGCTGAGCAGGGGGTTCCCAGAGGTGCCACAACCAGCACAGGGAGGGGGGGTCACACCAAGGGACAAGAGCAGCCACACATCCCCCCTGTACCATCCACAGGCTGTTTTCTCAGCTCAGCCATCCCAGCCTCCCGCCGGGGGGGAATCATGGAATGACATGGAATGGTTTGGGTTGGAAGGGACATTAAAGCCCATCCAGTGCCACCCCCTGCCATGGGCAGGGACACCTTCCACCAGCCCAGGTTGTTCCTTTGATTCCAACCTGGCCTTGGACACTTCCAGGGATGGAGCAGCCACAGCTGCTCTGGGCAACCTGTGCCAGGGCCTCCCCACCCTCACAGGGAACAATTCCTTCCCAATATCCCATCCAACCCTGCCCTCTGGCAGTGGGAAGCCATTCCCCCTTGTCCCAAGTCCCTCTCCAGCTCTCCTGAGACACAGACCTGCCTGCCTGGGTTCATTCCAGCAGGGAACAGCTCCAGCTGGGCCGTGTCCTTCCCAAGCAACTCCATGGGAAACCCCCTCAGCAGGTGAATGTCAGGGCACATCCCACAGGGCAGCTCAGGCACCCACACACCAGGACACAGCACACACCTCCCCATTCTGTTCAAGAAAACACAACTTTGGGCAATTTTGCCTCTGGCACTGCCAGACAAACATCTAAAAGGTCCTCAAGCCACTGAACGTGGCAGCTTCACCCTGTGCGTGGCCTCAGAGACATCCTGGAGGGCAGCTGGGACTGTCACTGCCTCCCACAGCCCCCCCAGGGACATCCAAGGATGGAAAAGCCACCACAGGACAGTCTGGCCCACCCCAAACCATCATCTCCATCCCTCCATCCCCAGCACTGACAGTCCCGCCCGCTCCGGTGGGAAACGGTGGCCGGCAAAGAACGTCGAGGCCTGTGACAAATGGAATGTTGTCCTGAGAGGGAATCACTCCACTGGCACACTTCTCCCATAGCTTAGCAAAGAACTGGGAACCAGAACTGGTGCATCTGCCACAGAGCAAAGGCTGGCACCCCAAATCCACCCCGACCCCGTGGCTGGTCACACACAGGCACCTCACTGTTTGAAAATCCATGAGACATTCATCTGGATATTCAATGTTTGGACTCTTTGGAGATCCTTCCATTCCCCCTCTCATCCCAGCTGTAAAGTTATTCCTAAAAATACAAAAAAAGTTGATATTGTTGGGAAAAAAAAAAAAAAAGAAATTGAGAGAGTTGCTCTTTCTGTTTCTGAGAAAAAGACAAGGAAACACTTCCACATTCCCTGTGTAACTGCTGGATAAAACTAAGGATCTGCTCCAAAATCTGATTAGCAGAGCATTAGCAGAGCAAATCCTCTTTAAAAAGAAGGAGGGAAAAAAAGAAATATTCAAGTATTTCAAGTTATCTGGTGTCTTTCTCTCTATTCAACTCCACCTTGAAAACTTACTTTGACCAGCACAGTCAAAAGCAGCTACACCCACCAGTGCTTTAATTTTCCAGCCTTTCTCTGGTGTGCTCAAGATAAGTTATCTGCTTAACACCTGTCTTGTTTCTTTAGCTATTTCAGGGGGAAAAAAACCCTAAAGAACAACTATTTCAATACAGTCACAACTGGACACCTTGAAATACAAAGTCAAAAGTTAAAGAAAAGCACCTTTCAAGCTGTATTACATTTAAAAAACCCAAAACACTTCAGCTGTGATTTACGAAGGGTTAAAAGGAAAACTTAAGCTGGTTTTGAAACCTGTCTGGCTTTGCACAACTCAAAAGCCGGAATTAAAACTTTGCAGCTCCTTTAGGACTGGGACACCTGCAGCTGCACAGCGATGCCAACACCCTCAGCACAATCCCCTCTGCAACAAAAACCCGAGATCCGCAGGGAAATGAAAACCCTCGTGCAACCAAATCCCCCCAAGGCGAGCTGAGCTGTCGGCACAGTCCCTCTGTTCCAGGGGCAGCAGCCTGAGGACCCCGGGCCGTTCAATGAATGGCACCACGGGAAAGCCTCCCGGGAGAAGCAGCTCCTCTCCGGCCGCGCCCCCCGAAACACGAGTTCCCTGTGCCAAAAACGCCGAGAAGAGTTACCTGAGCTCCCCGTGGTCAACAAACACTGCAGGTATTTGTTCATGCCGGCCCTGCCCGGTGCTGCTGAGACACCCCGGCAAGGGCTGGAGGCTCCCCACGCTGCCCGAGTGCTGACACTGCACCTCGTGGGGGAGAGACTCGGGGCAGGACCCGCCGGCCGAGTCCCGCCTTCGCCCTCCCTCACTGCCGGCCCGCTCGGGCTCGGAGCGTCTGCGGGGGCTTTCTCACCGGGTTCCTGTTCCCCAGAGCTGCTCCCATCACCCCGGGGCAGTTCCTGACCCGCTCTCCCCGCTCCCCGGCTGCACACGTGGCTTTGGGCTCGGTGTGGGCCCCAGAGTGGTTCCCCGACATCCATCCCCCCATCCCAACACCCCCGGCACCTCTCCGGCCCCGCAGCCCGGGCAGTGCCAGCAGGGCAGGGACCAGCAGGGCAGGGGGCTGCAGGGCAGGGACCAGCAGGGCAGGGGGCTGCAGAGCAGGGACCAGCAGGGCAGGGGCCAGCAGGGCAGGGACCAGCAGGGCAGGGACCAGCA
>NW_016690470.1:863369-864807 GCF_001604755.1 Lepidothrix coronata
GGGGGCTGCAGGGCAGTGCCAGCAGGGCAGGGGGCTGCAGGGCAGTGCCAGCAGGGCAGGGGGCTGCAGGGCAGTGCCAGCAGGGCAGGGGGCTGCAGGGCTGTGCCAGCAGGGCAGGGGGCTGCAGGGCTGTGCCAGCAGGGCAGGGGGCTGCAGGGCAGGGACCAGCAGGGCAGGGACCAGCAGGGCAGGGGGCTGCAGGGCAGGGGGCTGCAGGGCAGGGACACGGCCCGGCCGTGCCTGTCAGCGCCTGCCCACAGCCCGCCCTGGCGCCGCCAGCCTCGCCCAGCGCCGGAACGTGGGCTGGGAAACCCTGGATTAGGGAATCGTGCTCCCCATTAGCACAGCGTGGCAGGGCTTGGCTGGAGATTAAAAAAAAAAAAACAGAGGAAGTGTTCAAAGGATATTCCACAGAGGAGAGATCCTGTGGGAGTGGACGAAGGGCTCCTGTGGGAGCTCCCCAGCACGGGCACAACTCCGGTGCCCAGCACCGGGCAGGGGCTGCACCTCCAGCCTCCAAAACCCTGCTGGTTTGAGGGAGATTTGCTCCCACCTCCTGCTTTTCAACTGGAGCAAGGAAGTGCCACGTGGGGAGACTCTGACCTGGGGCTCAACCTCCCCACAGCCACAGAAAGAGCAAAAACCCAAGTGTCCTGTCAGCCCAGCCCAAAATCCTGGCACATCACCCAGCTGCCCCTGCCCACCCACAGGAATCTGCTGGGACACTTCAGTGACCACAAATCCCAAACTGCTGGGGAGCCACGGCGTGAAAAGACACGTCCTGACCTTACCACCAATTGGTTTTTCAGTCTTCATTTCAAAACTTCAGTTAAAAATAAAATGCACTGGTGACACTTCGGTAATTACTGTCCTAAACACAAAGGGGGGGGGGGGAAGCAGAATTAATGCCCCCATGCAGAGTTCATGGGGTGGAGGACCCAACACTAAACCCCCTCTTTCCTCTCTCAAGGGTGACACTGAAGGCAGTTCATGCGTTTCCATTTCTCCTCAGTGCCCCTGTAGCAAATACAGTAACAAAAGCTCTTTCCTGAGCTGCTCTTGCACAACATCAACTACAGGGAGGAAAACGCATCTGGAAAGACCCTTTTTGTCATCCCTTCTACGTGCAGAATGGAGCTGCACTGCAAATGGCAGTCAGAGAAGGGCAATCCCAGACTGAGCTGAGGCTGCTCCCACCAAACCCAGCAGAGCCCCTCAGGAAAGTGCTGTGTGAGGAACCCGACAATGGCCCTGATCCCACAGACACACACGGGCCGGGGGGGATTACAGCTGGGGTTTAACATTTAAAGAGCCTCTTTAGTTTTCACCAAGCACCACAGAATCCTGAGCTGGGAGGGACCCACAAGATCCATCCAGTCCAACCCCTGGCCCTGCCCAGACACCCCAACAATCCCACCCTGTCCCTCAGAGCGTTGTC
>NW_016690470.1:865151-867132 GCF_001604755.1 Lepidothrix coronata
CAGGGACAGGACCCAGGGAAGGGCTGGAGCTGTGCCAGGGGGATGGGATGGATCTCAGGGAAAGGTTCTTCCCCCACAGGGTGCTGGGGCACTGCCCAGGCTCCCCAGGGCAGTGGGCACGGCCCCAAGGCTGCCAGAGCTCCAGGAGGGTTTGGACAACGCTCTGAGGGACAGGGTGGGATTGTTGGGGTGTCCTGGGCAGGGACAGGAGCTGGACTGGATGGACCTTGTGGGTCCCTTCCAGCTCTGGACATTCCAGGATTCCAGGATCAGAGCAGGCAAAAGAACTCAGAGTTCTAGATCAGGACAAAAGTTTCTGCTCTGGGTTCAGACACATCCACCCCAAACACCTTCCTGACAGCCCTGAAACCCAGCAAACCAAAGAGCTGCTTTCCTTAAGATATTTATGAAGAGCTGTATTATGCCTCTTTTATGTCTTTCAGCACACTCAGGACCCAGACTTTAAAGAGAGACCTATTTTTCCCCTCTACAGCTCTTGAAAAGACGCTTTTAGGACTGAAGGCAGTTCTTCCCTCCTCCTTACACCGCTCGCTTTCAAAGCACTTCACACACATTCAATAATCTTTTCATCCTGCTCTGAAGCAGGTGGGTTTTAGTCGTCTCACAGATGGAAAAAGCACTTCAGCCAAGTCAGGATTAGAATTTGCAACCTCCAGGTTCCCAGCCCTGCACAGAAAATTCCCCACCAGCACAAGCTCCAGCCCCTTCCTCAGTGCTCAGCCAGCCTGGGATCTCCACGAGCCTCCAGGGAGCCACATTCTGTGACCACACAGGCAGTAAAACATGGGAAGAGACTTCCCATGCCAAGTATCCCACATTTCAGACCCCAGTTCACACATGCCCTACAGACCAGACACATCTCAACAGCTCCCTCCTCACTCCACACCTTTGTCCTGACTGAGCTGCCCTCCGAAAGGAAGGAAAGGGAATGTCTGACACATCCAGAGGGCAGCAGACGGGGAAAACTCAGTCCTCCTGCTCCTGAATGGGCATGGAGGCCTCTTCTCCCAGTGCCTGGGAGCACACAAGCACTGTATGAAAAATATGGATCACCTATTAGGAACACCTGAACTCTTCATGCTTGGGAAGTCTGGAATGGTGAGGGTGGGACAAAAGAAAGGGGGAACGGTGCTACATCCCCCCAATTCCTCTTTTCACATCCTCTCTGCTCCATCTGGCCCGTGCCCACAGCCTCCTCCCTCCACAGCCTGCCAAGGCCAGCTCCACTCACTTTTCAAAAGCTCCTTTCAACCCTCCAAAGCTGTACCAGAAGTTTTGGGGTTCCTGCCAGTCCTCCAGTGATCCTCACACATCAAAGCCAGCCCCAGCCTGGAATCAATATGCTTAGCAGGCTGCTCCCTTAGATGTTATCCTTTTTTTTCTAGCCACTATCCCAGAAAACACAGATCTGAGCTGCAGCTCTTGGTGTGGAGACCCACCTGCTTCGGCAAAAAAATGATCCTTTCAAAGCTTATTTATTGAGTGCTGTGATTAAATGGGTCAAACCTGCCCAAGTGCTACTTCAAAACCAGACAGGCAGTTCCCCTGGCAGGGAGCAAGTCCTGCTGGATGGGGAACCTGCTCCCAGAAGATGGTTGCCTGGTTCTGGCTGGACTACTACACCCTCTAGTGTAAATCCTACAGATCCTGCCAGGCACCAGGAGCTTCAGGCAGGCAGGGAAATGACAGGAGCACTTCAACCTGAATCCTGCTGGGGAAGCTGAGCCAAGCACTGCCTACAGAGCAACTGCCAAGGTGTGTCTTCTGCTCCTACAGAAATCAGGAACCTTCCATGACTTGCTGGAGTCCACTCTAAAATCCAGGGATTGCAGCAGGTCCATTGCTCATCTCCCATTTCTCAACTGAAATCACGGAATCCTGGAATGGTTTGGGTCGGAAGGGACCTTAAAGCTCATCCAGTTCCCCCCCCTGCCATGGGCAGGGACACCTTCCACTAGCC
>NW_016690470.1:867475-870179 GCF_001604755.1 Lepidothrix coronata
GCTCTGGGGCCTCCTCTGGACTCTCTCCAGCAGCTCCACGTCCCTGTGCCGTTGTTCCCCAGGGCTGGAGGCAGCTCTGCAGGGGGGAGTCAACACAGAACCAACATTACAAAATGGCTGGAGCCCAACCCTGAGCTGAGACAGAAGGGACAGATCCCTGTTCCAACAGCCGTGCAGGAGATGCCAAGGCTTTGGGAAGAGGCAGGAACAGGCTGAGTGGAGCGAGGCAGGGGCTGGGATCCTTGGGATCCTGCTCCTTTCACAAGTGGCAGAAACCAGGCCCAGCTTTTGTCTGTCACAAGCCAGAGCTGCTCCAAGAGCTGCAGCAGAGTGGATGAGGTTGGATATCAGGAAAAATTTCTAATTGGAAAAGGCTGATAAGCACTGGCAGAGGCTGCCCAGGGCAGGGGTGGAGTCACCACCCCTTGGAGCGTTCAAAGGACGTGTGGATGGGGCACTTCAGGGCGTGGGTTAGTGGTGACTGTGGTGGAGGTGCTGCATTGACAGCTGGACTGGATCTTGGAGGTCTTTTCCAACCCTTATGATTCCAAGAAAACCACCCTCGCTCCCCAACACTCAGGCTGCTTCTCCTGGCTCTGACACAGCCAGGCCAGACCTAGCAAGACATTGGGGTGATTTTTCTTGCCCTCCACACTCAGCTCTTACCCCAACACTTCCAGGAGCCACTCACACTTTCCAGGGGCACCAGGAGGTTTCACTGAAAACCCGTTTTCACTTCCCCATCTCCACACCCAAACCCAGCCCCAGCTGTTCCCAAGCACCCAGCACAGACTAAAATGAGCCATTCTGGTTCCAAAGCTGACACTCCACAGATATTTAAAGACACACAGGAATAGCACACTGCAAGATAATTATGATCTCATCTAAAGGACCATCCTGAAGGGTTCCAGGGAGCTTTTGAAATTCAAAAGAACACTGAAATAGGCAAAACCCTTTGTCTTTCTGATGTGTTACCTGCCTGCAACAGCACTTCTATGCTTCTTTTATTTTAAACTAAACTAGTGGTGGTGCTGAGTTGATCTGGCAACCAGGAGACACAGAAAATTAATCCTTTTCCAAACTTGTGAGCAACCCAAAGAGTTGAGCAAGCACCCAAATACCCACGAGTTGGGCTTCATTTTGGCAACTTCTGCTTCAGGTTTTAGAGAAAACCGACAGAAATAACAGAGCTTTAACAAAAAGAAAGCCAGCAGGGATCTTCTGGGGAGAAGGCAGCAGGTTTCTCCCTCCGAATAAATCAGCAGAGCAGCAAATAATGCATGTAAGGAGAATGACAAGAGCTGCTGGGAGAAGGCAGAACAATAACTCACCATTGATCCTTGTGAGGCCCTTCCAACCCAGGACAGTCTGTGATTCCCTGATTCACTGGGGGGGTTGTGCCAAGCTGCCTTTGGGGAGCCTGGCAGTGCCCCGTGCCTCCCCCAAACCCCTCAGAGCGGGGGTCTGGCTCAGCACAGCCCCCCAGGACAGCCCAGCACGGGACCTCCTCCCTGCACCGGTCAGGACACGGGCACCTCCAGCTCCTCCTGCAGGGATCTAACGGGAGCTGGAGCTGTCAGCACGTTTGGAATTCGGCCCTGACACCTCAGCGCCGAGCGCCCGGAGCGACAAAGAACGGGCTGAGGGCAGCGCGGAGCTCCTGCAGCTCCCGCAGCCGCGCCGGGGCCACGCGGGCTCGTCCCAGGCCCCGGGACACCCTGGAAAGCTGCTCCATACCGCCCTTTGTGCCACGGGAACAGTGGGAGAGACACCCACGGGGCTGGAAAGCTCCTGCAGCCCCTCCTTGGAGGGAACAGGAGGTGACAGCGCAGGGCTGAGCACACGCGGGGGCTCCCATCTGCCCCGCCGGGTGATGCCCCCAGAGCCCACCGGGCTGCGGGGAAACACCCGGTCCCGGGGGCACCGGGGGCGTTCAGGGGAGGGGGCGGCGGATCCAGGCCCTGGTGGGGGGCAGGAGAGAGGAGGAGACCCGGCACGGGCCTGCCCTTGCAGGGGGAGAACAGCGGGGACCGGGTTGGGGCTGGGGGGGCCGGACCGGGCTGGGGGGCGAGGGGGAAACCGGGAAGTGGCGGCAGGACCCGGGAGAGCCACGGCTCGAGGAAGGGCAGGACGGGGCCGGGGGAGGGGGGTACCTGCGCCGTGTCCGAGCGGGATCCCCGCGCCGGGGTCTCCGGAGGGCCCGCGGGGCGCGGGGGGCACCGGGGGGTGCCGAAAGTGGCAGTAGGGCCTGCGGCACCCCCCACCCGACCCCGGCCCGCCGGCGCTGAGGAACGGGCAGTCGATGCCGCGGAAGTAGCCGGTGGACCTGAGCATGCCGCCGGCGGGGCGCGGGGGCCGGGCGGGGCCGGAAGTGGCAGTAGGGCCTGCGGCACCCCCCACCCGACCCCGGCCCGCCGGCGCTGAGGAACGGGCAGTCGATGCCGCGGAAGTAGCCGGTGGACCTGAGCATGCCGCCGGCGGGGCGCGGGGGCCACCGGGGGGGGCCGAAAGTGGCAGTAGGGCCTGCGGCACCCCCCACCCGACCCCGGCCCGCCGGCGCTGAGGAACGGGCAGTCGATGCCGCGGAAGTAGCCGGTGGACCTGAGCATGCCGCCGGCGGGGCGCGGGGGGCACCGGGGGGGGCCGAAAGTGGCAGTAGGGCCTGCGGCACCCCCCACCCGACCCCGGCCCGCCGGCGCTGAGG
>NW_016690470.1:871431-885255 GCF_001604755.1 Lepidothrix coronata
TGGGATTGTTGGGGTGTCTGTGCAGGGCCAGGGGTTGGACTGGATGATCCTTGTGGGTCCCTTCCAGCTCAGGAGATTCTGTGGTTCTCTAATCCAAGCTCAGACGAGTTTGACATGTCCCTGGACCCGCTGCCCCGGGCTGAGGAGCCCAGGCCGACACAGGGGATGGCAGCACAGCCCCATCCTGCTGCCGAGCACCCCCGGAGCTCCCCCAGGGCCCCCCGGCTGCAGGCAGAGGGACATCCTGGGTTCCTTGCTCTGTGGCCCTCCGGCTCAGCACTGCCCAGCAGGGACCACCACAGACCGCTGGCCCAGCAGGGACCACCACCCCAGCATGGACAAATGTCCCCAGCACGGACCACAGCCTGAGCTCTGCCGTGGGCCACCACCCTCAGCATGGACCAACACGAACCAACCCCCTCAGCATGGACCAGCATGGACCAACACGAACCACAGCACCAGCACGTCCCAGTATCCCCAGCATGGACCATCACTGCCCCAGTGTGGACCACCATGGCCCACCCAGCCCGCTGCCCCAGCACAGCCCCTCGGCCTCCAGGACAGCAGCAGGACACGGGACAGGTTTGGGCAGGTTTGTGCAGGTGGCCCTGAGCCCAAATAATGCCCCTGAGGCCACACCCAGACCTGGCTGCACACCCCCCATGGGGGCCCAGCCCCCCCTGCCCTGGGGTGTCACCACACCCCGACTGACCAGCGGGGACACTGAGGGGGTGACAGAGGTTTGAGCTGAGCAGGGACTCGGAGCTGATCCCAGAGGGAATCAACCACGTGAGGAGCATCTGCAAATCCTGGGAATCACCTGGTGCTGCCCCTGCCTTGGAGTTCCCACCTTCAGCAGGTTTTGGGATGACAGCAAGGACCAAGCACTCCAAGGAGAAATCCCATGGGGTGGAGCCGGACAGCCCGGCCCAGAGGAAGGGATGATCCAGGAGGAGGCTCGTGGCTTGTGCAAGGAGAGGTGGGAACCTCCTGGCAGTGCCAGGAGAGCTGGATGATGCAGAGGGAGGTGCACAAGGAGGAGCCAGTCCCCCAGGGAAGGACGAGGGAAAAGTGGCAAAAATCATATTTCACAGTAGTCTTGGGTGGGCAAAAAACCCACTTTATTTTCCAAATTTGGCATGTGCTGCTGCCTCCTCCCTGCCCATGGTGTCCCAGCAGAGTCCAGGAGTGGAGGATGTCAGCAGAGCAACCCATCACTGATGCCCCAGCAGCTGCTGAGCCCAGGAAACCTGAATAATCCATAGAAACCTTCTAAAGAGCGGGAAACCCCAGGAGATGAGCTGCCTTCCCTCTGGCAGAAACGTGGCCCAGGCACAAGGGGCTTTACAGGTTCTGGGGAAGGGCTGTGCTGAGACCCCTCACACCCTGCCAGCTCCCTCCTCCCCCCAGAGCAAGCTCATCTTTCCCCCCAAAAAAGAAAGCATTTTTATTTTTATGATGTGGATAAATCTGTTTTCCAGAATTTCAGCTGTCATTAGAAAGGACTTGAGAAAGACACAGACACATGGAGGCACAGGGGATGTTTCCCTCCCTTTTAATTCTCACCCCGTGCTCCCTCGAGTCACCAACTGCCAGAAATAAAATAAAATGAAATAAATAATAAAATGAAATGAAATTAAAATCTTCATTTCTGCCCAGACCTGGAGGACCCAACGTGGAAAACCTGCCCAACATTGATCCAGGCTGATCTGGGCTGTGCCTTTGCCTGCCCACCCGGGAAGGGGCAGCTTGGTTAACTGGGATTCTCACTCAGCTCCCAGTCAGCAGCACTGGGAAAGGCCCCTGTGCACCCCGAGGCAGCTCCTCTGAGAGCAGGGACCCCCAAATCCACCCCTCCTGCTGATCCAAGCCCATCTCCCCCAGTCCCACAGGAATCCCCCCATCCCTGCTAAGACCCCTCTGCAGCCTCCTCAGCCAGCGGGGTGCTCCCCAAAACTGAGCTCATCCCCCCCCACTCCTGACCCCTCTCAGAGGAACGAGGGGTTCCCCACCCACGCTGCCCCTCCTGGGCTCACATCCCCCATTCCAGGAGGGGACCAGGGGTGGGACACGTGGCAGGGCTGTCACAGCACCCTGGGTCACCCTGTGGGACGAGGGGCAGCCCGTGGGGACACAGTTTTGTCCCTTTCCCCCCTGGGAGAGCCAGGCAGGGGGATGTCACTGCTGGGCCACCCCCATGAGAGCTGCTGGGTGACAAAGGGGGCCTGTCCCCAGTGCCAGGGAGACATCACACTGGTGCTGCTGCTGGGTGACAAAGGGGGCACCCTCCCGGGGCTGGGGTGACCCCACACCTTGCTGGGCACCCCCCACACCCCCAGGATCCAACCCAGGAACGTGGCTCCAGGGCTGCCCCAGGGATGCTCCTGGTTCACCCCCCGGAGCAGGATCCACCCCTGGCTCTCCCCAGAACCTCATCCCCACCCTCCTGCTCCCTCACAGCCGAGCCCTGGGTTGAGTTTTCTGGGGAAAATGAGACTAAAAATGATGGAACCCAGCCAGAGATGCTCCTGTGAGAGGAGCCTCCCCCCACAGCCCCCACTCCCTGCTCCTCATCCTGCGGCACCATCTCCGAGCACCCCGGGGGGGGGTTCTGCTCCCTGGGAGGGGGGAGGTCACAGATTTTCTCTGCATCCACATGGGAAGTTTTCCACTGTCCCAGCATGGCCCCCAAGCGAGGTGCCAGGTGGGGGTTGGGAATCTGGAGAAGGAAGCCAGGAGGTGGGAGAACAGGGGCACCCCCGAAGCTGCCAGAACATCCTCCCACAGGTCGTGTCCTTGCGGGGGTGGGCTGGTTGAGGAGGTGACACCACTCCTGGAACCCCATCCTGGCACCACCCAACGTGTGACCCACCCTGGCCCACATGGGGGACTCCTCCCCAGCCAGGGGACACCCCCTGACCCCATCCCCGTCCTGGGGCATCCCCCCTGCCCAGCCCCAGCCCGCGGGAATGTCCCAGCTCCTCAGGGGGACCCTCCAGCCCCACAGGGTTCTCCTGGTACCCCAAGGGGATGCCTTTCCCCACCAAGGGGGTGCTCTGGCCCCCAAGGGGACACTTCAGCCCCCCAGGGTGCTTTGACCTCCCAAGGGGGCACTCCAGTCCCTTGGGGTGCTCCTTGTGTCCCAAAGGGATGCTCTGGCCCCCCAAGGGGACACTCCAGCCCCCCAGGATGCTCCTGGGGTCCCAAAGGGATGCTCTGGCCCCTGAAAGGAGATGCTTTTCCCCCACTAAGAGGATGCTCCCAGCCACCCAAAGGGATGCTCTGGCCCCCCAAGGGGACACTGAAGCCCCCCAGGGTGTTTCTGGCACCCCAAGGGGATGCTTTTCCCCACCAAGGGGATGTCCCCAGCCCCCTTGGGTGCTCCTGGTGTCCCAAGGGGACGCTGCAGCCCCTCAGGGCACTCCCAGCCCCCCAGGACTGGTGTCCCATCCCGTCTGGGTGGTCCCAGCTGCTGCTCCAGGCTCTGTCACCGCAGGGCTGTGGCTCCCGTGGGCCTCCCTTGGCCGTCCCAGCCTCCAGGATCGCTCAGGCATAGGATGACAAAGGGAAGCTCACAGGGGGCAGGGGCTGCGGCCCCACACGCCGAGGGGCTCCTGTGGGTGGAGGAGAGACATGAGGGGAAGGCAGGACAGAAGAGCCCAGGGAGCTGCAGGATCCCAAGGAACTGGGGGATCCTGAGGAGCTGGGGGATCCCAGGGGAATGTGGGACCCCGGGGAGCTGGGGGATTGCAGGGATCCGCAGAATCCCAGGGAGCTGGGGGATCCCAGGAGAGTGTGGGGATCCCAGGGAACTGGGGGATCATCCAAGGGGAGCCGGGGATCCCCAACCTGCCCCACATTTCCAGGGGGTGAAAACCCACCCACAGGTGTCCCCAGTGTGACCCCACCAGCCCTGGGGACCCCCCAGTCCCTGGGGGAGGGGGAGGTGCCAGCAGGGACTGGGGGGATCTGTGTGTGCCAACCACGGGGGTGAGGGGAGGGCACCAGAGGGGGGGTGTGTGCACGTGTGTGTGTGTCTGTACACGTGTGTGTGTCTGTACACGTGTGTGTGTCTGTACACGTGTGTGTGTCTGTACACATGTGTGTCTGTACACGTGTGTGATGTGAATGCACATGTGTCTGTGTGTGTGTCTGTGTGTGTCTGCAGGCTCACACACGTGTGTGCACACATGTTGGGGGATGTGCACGTGTGTGGGTGCACAGCACAGAACTGGGAGGGTCCATCCCGTGGGTGCCCTCTCAGTCCCAGGCTCCCTTCCCGGGACCCAACCCAGCCCAGGGACCCTCAGGGACCCCCTGCCACCACCCCTGTCCCCTCCCAGCCAGAAGTGCAGGGTTGGGTGTCCCCCAGGGTGGTGGATGTCCCCCCAAGGTGTTGGGTGTCCCCCCAAGGTGTTGGGTGTCCCCCTAGGGTCGTGGGTGTCTCCCCAGGGTCATGGGTGTCTCCCCAAGGTGTTGGGTGTCCCCCCAGGGTCGTGGGTGTCTCCCCAGGGTCATGGGGGCCCCCCCGGGCGATGGGTGCCCCCTGCCCCCCGTGCCCCCTCCCCGTGCCGCGATGCCCCCTCTGTCTCTCACCAGGGAGGTGCCGCCGGTGTCGGGGTCTCTGCTGCTCGAGGAGAGGGGACACAGATTCTGCTCCCCCAGCTCTGCCACCATCCCCGTCCCCGCCGTCCCTGCTGTCCCCAGGCCTCTGCCTCACTGACCAGGCAGGGCAGAGCCAGGGGCTCCCCTCTCCTTGTCCTTTCCCATCCCCTTCCCTCCACCCCCACCTCACCCTGGCATCCCTCTGGTGCCCTCCCCTCTCCCAGCCCGACCACCGACGGGATCCTTCCCCTCTGCCCTTTTATACCGTCTTTGTTCATATGACAAGCACGTGGAAAACCAGAGCAGAGCTCGGAAAAAAGCTCCTTAAGACGCTTTAATTCAGTTTCCTGGATCCCATGACTGAGCTCGGCCTCTGAACGGGGTCTCATGACTGTAACATGCAGGCCCCGGCCATCAAAAGCCTCATTTATGCCCCAAAAGAGACTTAAACCCCTCTTGGCCAGTCACCCACTGTCCCTCACACCTGGCCTGGGCCCTCGGGCCCCCCTGGCTGGGGGCTTCAAACAGCCCTGGGTGACACCTGCCCTGACCCTGCTCTGCCCAGGAGGGACTCTGGGGTCACTCGAGGCCTGGCTCTGCCCTTCCCCTCCAAGGAAAGGACCCTGCAAAGTCCCCTCCAGGCACCAGCCCCATCCAAAACTTCCCCAACTCAGCCCCCTTCCTGCCCTCCAACCACAGCACCAGTGGAGGGGACAGAAGTGCCATCCCAGAGGGGACAGAAGTGCTGTCCTGGTGGGGATAGAAATGCCATCTCAGTGGGAACAGAAGTGCCATCCCCGTGGATTGTGGCCCAGTTTGGCCCCATCTTGGGGGATGCTGCACCCAGGACCCCCAGCTCCCACCTTTTGGGGACCCTGCACTCTGGGAGGGGTGAGTGCCCCTCTCCCCCTCCTGCTCCAGCTGCTCGTGGCTGGGCAAGGACGGAGCCTGAGCCCTCCTGGACTGGGAGCACTGATGGATCCAGACCCAAAAAGCCCCAGTCCCTGATCCCATCCACAGCTCCCCACCATGGAGTTCACCCCCAGCAATGTCCATCTCCCCTTTGGGATCCCCCACACCCGAGCCGGCTCTAAATTTTGGGGCCCAGCCTGAACACTTCTGACCTTTTGCCTTTGTTTTAAACCGAGACACAGCAAACACAAGCTCGGGTCCCCCCTCCCCGCAGCGGCCCCGGGCCGTCCCGCCGATGCTGAGCCGCCCGAAGCATCCGCAGCTCGACAGGAAACCGGCGGCGGTAAGAGGATAAAAATGCCCCGGGTGCGAACAGGAGGGCTCTGTGCCGGGATTAGGGAGCCCCGGGCGGCTGCGGCAGCTTTGGCTTCCAGCACGTGCGAGCCCAGAGCTCCCAAACCACCGGGACACGGCGTGGTGGGACGGGGAAGGGAGGGGGCGGCTGGGGGGATGCGCAGGGAGAAGCCGGACAACCCAGCTCCTGGATCCCAAAATCCCCCTGGAAAGGAGGGAGCCCAAACATCCACATCCTCTTCCAGCTCCTGCAGAGCCCCAGCGCTGAGGAAGGGTCTCCCCTCCTCCTCCGGAGCGCCCTGGGGTGGTCCTGGGGGAGGGCGGGGGCGTGTGGGGAGCAAGGGGTCCTGCGCCCCCCTGCCCGGGCCACCCCCGGCTCCCGGTCCCAAACAATGGGGGCATTGGAGTGCGGGAGCGTGGGGGTGCAGCGAGGCCCCCCCGCCCGGCCCCGCATTCCCTAAGGAGATTATCCCTCCTCACATGAGCACGGCCTCGGGCCGGGAGGAGGGGACACCAGGGGGACAGGGAGGGGGCACTGGCACTGGGGAGCCCAGCAAGGGTACCCGTGGGCAGGAGAAGGGGCAGAGCAGCTTTGCTGTTTGGGCTGGGGCCAGGGGTTCCCCACGGACACTTTGAACTGCAATTCTGGGGGGATTCACCCAAAAAGCACAAATCTGAGCCTCTGCCCTTCCCTGGGGCAAAGTTCCCACCTGCTGGCAGGAGGACACCGTGGGACACCCCACACCTCCCTGGCCAGCACATCCCAGGGATCATTGAGGTCCCCACACAGTCAAGGTAAAAAATAAGGTTTGCTCCCCCCAGGGCCCCCCTGTGTCCCTCAGGACCCCCCTGTGTCCCTCGCTGTGCTGGCTCTGGCACATGGCCAGCCATGGGGATGCCCCCCTGGCACACCCGAGTCTCCCCTACCACAGCTCCTGGGAGGCTGAGACCATCCTCCCTCTGCCCCTGGGATCCCATGGGATCCCCTAATCACAAGGGGCTGGCAGGGGAACGGGTTCCCATTGTCCCCACTGCAGCCCAGTCCAAGGGGGGCCAAGGGCACCTTCCCCCCACTGGCACATTGGGGCCTCCCAGTGCCCAGAGGAGGGTGACAAGGGTTGGGGATCCAGCCAAGGGCAGTCCAGGGGGGGTGCTGGACAGGGAGAGAGCCCCCCCTGGGGCTGGGTCACAGGGAAGGACCCCCAGGGGTACCCCGGGAAAGGGCACACTCAGATAAAACGTTAAACCTCTGCTCTTTATTCAGTGCCTGGTTCCCCCGGCCCGTTCCCGAGCGAGCGCTCCACAGGTTTTCCAGGGGTGACCAGAACACCAGGAGTGCTCGGGGAAGGCTGAGCAGGGCCACACTGGAGGAGGTGTGGGGCAGGAGGGCACCTCCTCTGTGCATCCCCATAGTCCCCGCGGGGACACGGCTCTGCCCCGGCCGTGGGGTGAACTCCGGGCACCGCCAGCGCTGGTCCCGGGAAAGCTCCATGGAGTGGGAACTGCCACCTCCTCTGTCCCGCCCCCTGGGACAGCGGGGAGGGGGCCGGGCCCCCCAGCCCCTCTCCAGCTCGCATTATTGCTATGTCAGAGCAGCAGAGCGGCCAGGAGGGGCTCGGGAGTTCGCTGTCCCGGGAGAGGGGACGAGGACGTGTCCGAAGCCAAGGATCCGCCGCCGGAGGGTGGGCTCTCGTGTCTCTGGGAAGGGGGGAGGAGGGAGCTGCCGTGTCTGCCCAGCCGTGCCAGGGGTGCCAGCAGCGCCAGGGCTGGCACCGGGCGGCAGGAGAGCTGTGCTTGTGTCCCAGAGGAAACAGCGCCCGTGCTCCCGAGCCTGGAGCCGAGGCCGAACAAAGTCATTGCACCTGGGATGGGGAGGGACACTGGGAGAACCGGAGGGACGGGCAGGGCCCCCCGCCCGCCCCTAGTTGCGCTGGCTGGGCAGCTCCTGGGAGATGAATTTCCGAAGGCGCTCGAGGTACTGGCTGTAGAGTTCGATGTCGTTGTGCCCGGCCCCGTCCACCCAGAGCGGCTCCACGGCCTTGGGGCAGCGCTCGAACAGCGCCAGCCCGTGGGAGAAGTCGATGACCTCGTCCTCCGTGCCGTGGATGATGAGGACAGGAGAGGTGATCTTGGAGATCTTCTCGATGCTGCCAGAAGGGAGGGTGGGGAAGAGAGGAGAGAGGGGTGAGCACGGGGACTGACACTTCCATTCCTGTCCTGCCCCCTCAAGCACATCCCGTGGGAGAGGGACCAGGAAATGCTCTTTGATCACAGGGACAGGGAGGGACAAGGAGCTGCTGCCAAGGACGAGCCCCAGGACAAGATCTGCCCTGGTGTGACAGATGAGGAGCAGCCAGCAGTGACAACATCCCCGGGGGACCTCAGCACTGCTGTAGGACATCCCTCCCCTGCCAGGATCAGCCCTGCTGTTCCCAGCCCGGCCCCAAAGGCCACTCGAGGCCATCGGGACACAGAGCGTGGGCTGGTGGCTCCCCAGGCACAGCTTCCACCTCGGGGACCGTCCCCTGGGCCCCCCTGGCCTGGCTGCAAGGGAGAGGACAAGGAAGAGCTCGTCCCTCAGCACTGCTCCTGCCACCTGCAGAGCGGGAAAACCCTGAAGGAATCACCCCTGGGGGACAGAGGGGTCCCGGGACTTGTAACACCCAACAAGGGGCAAGTGGAACAGCCCCAAAGCTGATGGGCAACCACACTGGGACAGGGTGGCCAGGAGGTGATGCCAGAGGGGACTGGGGTGCACACATGGCACAGCCCTCAGGGGGGCATGGTGACCCTGGGGAGGGTTATGACCCCCTGAGGGGAGCAAATGCCGGGCGAGGGACCCGAAGAGGGTGTTTAAGCCCACCCCAGGAAACGCTGGTGTCCAGGACAGAGCTGGCCTGGGCACTGCCCCTCCAGCCCTGTCTGCCCCTCTGCCCAGGGCACTCACTTGGGGAAGGCATCGAACCAGTAGGTCTTCTTGGTGTCGGGGAAGGCGACGCGCATGCCCGAGGTGAGCGGCGAGTGCAGCACGATGGCCGCGCACTCGTAGCGGGAGGCCAAGTCCACCGTGGGCACGGTGCCAATGCTCTGCCCGTACAGGATGATGTTCTCTGGGCTGATCCCGTACCTGGGGGGGCACAGAGCAGGTCAGCACCCACACACCTGAGTCACGGTGCCAGGAGATCACAGACTATGACTGTAGTTGGAAGGGACCCATCGGGATAACCCAGTCCAACTCCCGGCCCTGCACGGGACACCCCAAGAGTCCCACCCTGTGCCTGGTACAGCTCAGGGGTCGCCCTGCTCTGCCACAGCCCCACACGAGGCTCCCAGGGGTGTCTGTCCCCCTGGCTGGGCCCAAGGCAGTTCCCTGCACCCCCAGGAGCAGGGAGAAGCCAGGGCTGAGCTGCCAGGTGAGCTGTGAGGGTGCCAAGGCTCTCCCTCGCCAGGGGCAGGGTTATGGGGGGCTCACAGACCCCGGATCGCAGCTGTGTGGGGCAGCCCCCAGCTCTGGGTCACGCTGCCAGCCAGGGCAGAAGAGGCAGAGCCCAGCACAGGGCTGCACCCCAAACCCAGAGGGGGAGCCGGGGCTGAGCCAGACCGGGAGCACAGCTTGTGCCGAGCTCGTGTCCCGCAGCACCCCCGCCCTCAGGTCCCCCCGGCCGCTCCTCCCGCAGCTTTCCAACCACCCCTTCCTGTTCCGAGCGACCCAGGGTTCCCTCTCTGGGGAGGTTTCCTGTTTTCCAGGCTGCTGGACAGCAGGGTTTTCCTGAGAGCAGCACAGACATCCTCCCTGCCCCGCTCACCGCGTCCGCAGCGCCTGCCACGCGGCGTCGATGTCGGAGTAGAGGTTCCTCTCCGAGGGCTTCCCCGTGCTCACGCCGTAGCCGGAGTAGTCGTAGGAGAAGATGTTGCAGTTGATTCGGGTGCCCAGCCCGATGTAGAAGCTGCTCATCTGCCCCAGGTCCACGGCATTGCCGTGGGAGAACAGCACCGTGTACCTGACAGCGGGGAGACGGGAATGGCGCGTTATCCCGGGACGGAGATCCACGGGAAGCACCGGCCCGGCCAAAAACCAAACCCTGGGACACCAAGGGCCAACACCCCTCTGCCCAGCAAGGAAAGCCCTCGTGACACCCCCAGAGACACCCAGACCCTCCTGCTGCCGGGGCCCCAAGCGGGAACTGCAGCCCCCAAGGCAGGAGGATGATTCTCCTCAAGTTTCTGAGTCTATTTTTGGTAAAAAGCTCAGGATTTGGGGCCGTTTGCCCAATGGGGATTTCAAGTAAGAATTCTGACAAGCGGGTTTTTTTTCCTCTCCTGAGCCTGGCAAGACACCAGATGCTGGGAGAGAAGTGGATTGTGGGAGTGACAAGGCACAAGAAATTTCCACCATAAGGGGAAAAACAATGTTAATCATAAAAATTAACACTAATAGTGGATTGATGGAAGCTTGGCTCCTTTCTGCTGGAGGGAGGGAGCAGGACCCACTCCCTGCTGGGCCCCTCAAGCTGCTCTGAGGGGTCTGTGGCCAGGCTGAGCCTCCAGTCCTGGCCTGGATGCCCAGGAAGCCCCAGCAGGAAGGGGCAGGATGAGCTGTGGGGAGGTCAGACACCCAGCAGAACCTGTTATCCCAGGCTTTGGGAGGTCTGGCTCCCCCACAGCCCAGGTTCTTCCCTGCAGCCTGGAATGCTGATCCTCGGGGACACGTTGTTCCCAGGTGTGCAGGGTCAGCTGAGGTGACCTGGCCTCTCTCTGCACCCCAAACTGTGCCACTGCCCGGGCAGCAGCTGCCCAGTCCCCCCCATCCCCAGAGGGGCTCTCAGTCCCACACTCCAGGCTGCCCCTCTCCACCTTCCCAGCTCACAGATCCATGGGGGTGACCAGCAGTGGGATGTGCCCAAACCACTCCTGGGCTTCACTCTCATCACTCTCCTCCTTGAGGAATCCAATGTGCCCATGGATTAGACTGAACAGAGCAGGCTCTGGCTCTCCTGGCTGGCACGGGCTGCTGCCCATCCCCACGGGGGACAAGCAGCCAGTGCAGCCCCTGCAGTGCACCTGGAGTCACCTCAGGGAGATCTGCAGGACAGCCTGGGGAATCCCTGCATCCCTGCTTTGCCTCTGCTCCTGCTTTAACCCCGTTCCCAGTGCAGCCACAAGCCAGACCGGTCCTGGGAGCCACCTGACCAGCTGCCTCCACCCCCTGTGGCAGGGCCAGATCCTCCAGGGGGGAGGGAGGGGAGGGGACAGGACCCCCTGGCACAGCCCCAGCCCGGCACTCTGTGCCTCCTGGGGACACTGGGGTGGGACCTGGTGGGTGCTCCCCAGGAACTCTGGGGCTCCAGCACTGCTGAAAGACCTGGTGGGTACTTCCCAAGGACACTGAAGGACCCAGTGGGTGCTCCCCGGGGACCCTTGGGGTTCCAGCCCCCCTGGGAGACCCAAGTGCGTGTTCCCCAGGGACTCTGAGAGACCTGCTTGGTGCTCCCTGATTATCCCGGTATTCCAGCTCCCCTTCCAAGCTCCAGAGGACCGTGAGGTTCCAGCAGCCATCCTAGGAGACCCAAGTGGGTGTTCCCCAGGGACCCTGAGGTTCCAGCATTCCTGGGAGACCCAATGAGGGCTCGCCAGGGACCCTGAGCGACCTGCTTGGTGCTCCCTCTGCCCCTGGGGTGTTCCCTGGGGTCCCAGCCCCCGGCAGAGCCGGCGGGTGCCCGGCAGTGCCGCGGTGACTCACCTGGCGCCGGGCACGCAGCGGACGTACATGCAGCCGACGCGGTTGCCGCGGCTGCTCTTGGTGACGAACACCTCGATGTTGTCCAGCTCCCGCTGGGAGTACTGGAAATCCGCCCTCTCCTTCAGGTGCAGCTTCCAGCGGCCGGCGGCGCCGCGCAGGGAGCCGGTGCTGGCGCTGCCCACGGGCTCGGGCTCGGGCACCACGGCGTAGGTGGGCTCGGGGGGCAGGAAGGCGAGCTTGGCCGCGATGCGGCTGGGGCAGGGCGGGCAGCAGAACAGGCAGCACAGCTGGCTCAGCGACAGCCCGTTCATGGTGAGGGGACACGGGCGGCCCCGCCCGCGGCGAGGGAGGATCCCGACGGGACAGAGGCCGGGGATGACGCCCCTGTCTGTCCTCAGCTGGCCCTGGGCACGGCGGGGCCCGGCCGGGCCGGGCAGCGCGGCGGGGATGGCATGTCCATGCGTCCGTCCGTGGGCAGCGGGGGCCTGCGGGCAGGGGGGGTGGGCACCGAGGGCTCTGCCGCGGCCACCACGCGCGTGACCCACCCCCGTTCTCCTCCCCGGCAGCCACGGGCTCCGTGTCCCCCCGCAGACACCACCCACCGCTCACAGCCCCCACGCCCGGCCCACGCAGCCCCCAAAAACAACCCTCCTCCCACACTCGCAGCCCCCGCGGGCAGCCCACCGAGCACAGGCTCACACCCACCTCCCCCCACACCCACGCCGGCAGTGGGACAAAGGACACAACCCCTCCAGGGCCAGCCCCCCCCCCGGTGCCGGCTCAGGCGAGAGGGAGAGCCGAGCTCCCGAGGAAAAAGGGGAGAGGGGAGAGAAAGGGAAAGGGAGGAAAAAAAAGCAACTATTTTCTGCAAGTTTGGGCACAGGCTCGAGCTGAGGAATGTCAAACCAGCCCACACCCCGAGGAATTTGCTCCATCTGCTTCCCAAGGGCTGGGAAAGGGGAGGAAAGGGTGGAAGGGGGAGGCCTCACACACCAAGCCAGGAGACACCACGGAAATGTTGGGAAGGAAGGGATGGCCCTGCCCCCCGTGCCCCCCCCGGCTGGTGACCATCCACAGGGTGGCACCTGGCACGGGGCAGCGCCATCCCTGCCGGCTCTGTGGGATCGGTGCCATGCAACCCCTGGGTGGGCAGCCCTGCCTGCCCCCTGCCCTCACCCCACAGCCAGCACGGGGGTCCAACCCACACCCCACGACCACCCCATGGCTGCCTTGGGGGCTGGATCCACCCCACACACACTGACTGTGGGACTGTGGGACCCCCACCCCACAGACAATGACTGTGGGACCCCTCACCCCACACACACTGACTGTGGGACCTCCACCCCACACACACTGACTGTGGGACCTCCACCTCACACACACTGACTGTGGGACCTCCACCCCACACACACTGACTGTGGGACCCCCACCTCACAGACAGTGACTGCGGGACCCCCATCTCACAGACAATGACTGCAGGACCCCCACACACACTGACTGTGGGACCCCCCACCCCACACACACTGACTGTGGGACCCCCCACCCCACACACAATGACTGTGGGACCTCCACCTCACACACAATGACTGTGGGACTGTGGGACCCCCCACCCCACACACACTGACTGTGGGACCCCCCACCCCACACACAATGACTGTGGGACCTCCACCTCACACACAATGACTGTGGGACTGTGGGACCCCCCACCCCACACACACTGACTGCAGGACCACGGCACCCCCACCCCACAGCCAGAAGGGGGGGGAGGGGATCCACACTGCACCCACCCACTGACCCGTGTGGGACCCCCCCTCACCACTGAGCAGGGGGTGTTTCCCCCTCCACTGACAGGCACGGGACCCCCACCCCATCACACTGACCAGGGTGGGACTGTGGGACCCCCCCAGACACACACTGACTATTCTGGGACCTCCCAAAAACACACACTGACGAGTCCCCCCCCATCCACTGTCCGCTGTGGGACCCCCCAAAAACACATACTGACCGTTGTGGGACCCCCCCCTCAAAAACCACCCGCTGACGGCGGTGAAACCCCCCCAAAAACCACCCACTGACCGCTGTGGGACGCCCCCCAAAAAACACCCACTGACCGGTTCCCTCCCCCTCTGACCGCGGTGGGACCCCCCCCAGACAGCCACTGACCGGTGCTCACCCTCTCATCGCTGTGAGACCCCCCCAGCCGCACACTGACC
>NW_016690470.1:886715-897016 GCF_001604755.1 Lepidothrix coronata
CTCTTCCCAATGCACCCCAGGGTCCCATTGGCCTCCTGGCCCCAGGACACACGGCTGGTTGTGGACAACTCGTCCTCCACCAGGACCCCCCAGTCCCTCCCCGCAGAGCTGCTCACCAGCAGGTCACCCCAAACCTGTGCTGGCACGTGGGGTTGTTCCTCCCCAGGAGCAGGACCCTACACTTGCCCCTGTTGACCCTCATTAGGTTTCCCTCTGCCCAATTATCCAGACTATTAATGTCCCACGGAAGGGCAGCTCAGCCCTCATGTGGATCAGCCACTGCCCCAGTTCTGTCTCAGCAAACACTGCGGGTCCATTCCACCCCTTCTTCCAGGTCACTGATAAACAAGTTGGACCAGGCTGGGCCCAGAGTTCATGTCTGGGGAACCCCACTGACCACAGGCTCCCAACTGGATTCTGGATCATCTGGATCAGGACCCCGTGAGCTCTGCCATTCCCCCACTCCTTCACCCACCTCAGTGTCCACTCACCCAGCCCACAATTCCCGAGCTTTCCAACTAGGATGTCACAGGAGACAGTGCCAAAAGTCTGGCTGAGTCCTGGTGCCAAAGGCTGCCCAGATGCCCCTGCATGGACATAGGGAGGGGTGGAGGCGTTTGGGGCCTGTCCCAAACCCCCTTCCCTGTTCCCGCTCCAGCCCCACGAACACAACAGGGGCACCACAGGGGGATCTGGGGGAACTCAGGGCCAGGGGGGAAGAATCCCAGACTTTACAGAGTAGTCAGGGTTGAAAGGGATCTCTGGAGTCCAGCTCCTGGGGGTTGAGATCCCAGGAGTCTGGGTGCTGGGAGTTAGGGATTATCCATAAGGAAACTGAGGCACAGAGCCCCCAGGGCCACCCCGGAGAGCCCAGAGCCAAGTGGGGCCCACACAGAACATCCCTGCCTGTAACAAAGCACCCACAGCATCCAAGCAAACTAGACTGTGTTGTATTTACACTCATGGAGAGGGAGGGAATAACAGGGAGAAGGTTGGTGGTGGAGAAGCTGGAAGGTGGCTGTGGGCTTTCCCGCCAGATCCATGGGAGCTGCTGCACCTCCCTGGAGCTCGTGGCCCTCGGGAGAACACAAGGCAAGGGCTGGCTGCAATTCCTGCTCCCCCTGAGAGCCATGGATCGTCCTCAGCCAAAAGCTCAACAGCAAACCCAGCCCAGGGGTGTCCAGGGGTAACACCTGCGGCCACTGGCATGCTCTGGATGTGATGTCCACGTTATCCAGGAGCAAAAACCTGAGGGAAAGGCTGGCAAGGGGCAGCCTCGCTCCTCTCTGTGCTGGAGGGGGGTTTGCATGAGTTTTGGAGGTCAGGACCCTCCTGGTAACACTGCAGGATGGCAGTGCCCACAGAGCACACACTGCTCTGGCTGGATCACACTGGGAAACCCAACACCCAGGAGGATCCAACCTTGCTGAAGGATCCCCTTGCTGAAGGATCTCTGCCACAACTGCCACGAGAAAGGCTGGAAAACAGCACTTGGAAGGAAGGATTGGCCATGATCCTCCCCCTGCTGCTCCCTGGGGCTCTGCTCTCCAACACCCAGGCAGACACTTCCCAAGGGTGGCACAGCCAGCAGTGGGGCAGAGTTGCTGCTTGTCCCCTGGGTCACATCCAGGGTTCTCTGCTTGTGACACCAGAGCCCCACAGCTGCTTCCCTGCTCTCGGTGTTCCCAGGAAGTCCCTGGGTATGGAGGTGGCTGTTGCTGTGCCCCAGGAACTGGTGCCCCACCTCGTGCTGCATCCCTGAGCCCTGTGTCTTCCCAGCAGTCCCAGAGCCCTCCAGAGGCTCCTTCTGGGCTGATGCCAAGCTGGCATTTGGCTTTCCCTAAACCTCCCTACACGTTTGCCAGTGTGCCCACCCCAGACCCCTTCAGGTGCTTTTTGGGGTGCTCGAGTCCTCTGAGCGTGTTCACTGCACCCCAAAGCTCCCCCTCTGCCTTCCCTGGCACCCCAGAGCCCTCCCTGAGTCTTCCACCAGTCCAGGGAACTCTCTCAGTGGGCCCAGAGCTCTCCAAGCACCTCTCCCTGCTCCCTGGGGCTCTCCATGGGCGTTTCTGAGCCCCCACCTGTGCCTCCCCGGGCCCCTCCTCGTGACTGTTCCCGTGCCCTGCAGCCCCTCCACATGCCTTTCCCTGTGCCCAGTTCCCTCTGTGCGGCTTTTGGAGCATGAGGGAGGGAGGAGGAGGCAGGAGAGAGGGCAGCTGGGTAGGCTCCCTGAGCTGCCCCCGGGGGAGGAGGGGACCCCGCTGTCACCTGGGGGCAGGGACAGGTCCAGAAGCAGAGGTGTGGGGACCTGAGCTTTGTGCACAACCCTGATGAGAGCGACTCGTGTAAGGCAGAAGGCAGGGAGAGCGGAGAGAGGGGAGGGGAGGGGAGAGAGGGGACACAAACCTCGCTGGGGGAGTGGCCGAGGTTCTCCAGGGGTGTTGGAGCACGGGAGGCTGGAGCAGGGGTGTCCCTGGCTCCCTCCCTGTGGAGAGAGGCACGAGGCAGTGAGCGGAGCCTCTTCCCAAAGGTCCTGCCCTGCCCACGTCGCTCCAAGCCACGAAATAACTCCCCTGTGCCAGCCCTGCTGCTCAGTCCCCTCAGGGCTTCTCCAGCACAGGGCGGGGAGGGGGATTTGGGGCGTCAGAACCACGGAATCAACTTTGCTGCATCGGAGCCCAAGCACCTCCCGGGGAGCAGACGGCAGCCTGGCTGCCGGGATCCCCCAGCTCCCGGGATTGCAGGAGGTGGGGCAGAGGGAACAAAGTCCAGAGGCTGCTCAGGGACTCTGGCACCAGTCCTGGGCGGCTCACGGGACTCGGAGCTGCCGGGAAGGAAAAGCCCAGATGCTCACACCACGCAGAGCGCCCGGAGAGAGGCGAGTCCCAAGGTCTTTAGCACTGGAGCAGCGGAGCAGGACGGCCCCTTTTCCTTTGGGAAGCTGGTTGAGAACACATCGGCTGAGCTGTGGCTGTCGGACAGGCAGGAAGGGAGAGGAGGAACACCGACTGACTGCCCAGGAGGTGCGAGGAGCCCCGGTGGTGTCCCGGTGCCGGTCCGTGTGCGCTGCCCGGGTCACCCTCGCACCACCGCTGGGGCCGGGAGGAGGAGGGGAGGAGGAGGAGGGAGGCTGGGAGGAAGGGGAGGAGCACCAGGCCGCCCTGCTGGCTGCAGTTCGAGCTGCTCAGGCCCCCTTCACAACTTCTGGATCTTCTCGGCGATAACGATGGGGTTTTCCTTGCGGATCTTCTCGGCAGCCTCTGCCTTGTAGTCGTAGGGGCAGGCGTGCATGTCGGAGTACCGGTGGATGGCACAGAACAGGTTCCCGCAGCGGCAGTCGAAGCCTGAGGGCAGGAAGAGCACGAACAAAGCCACATCAGGCCCCGTCCAGCCGGGCAGGAAGGCGGCAGGGCCCCCCCAGCTCCTTCCTGCCAGGCCAGGAAACGCCACCAATGCACACAGAGGAGGGAGGGGGTCACTGTCCCCCCCGGGCCAAAGGGACTCGGTGTGGGGGAGGAACACGGGTGGCTCTTTGCCTTCCCCTGGCTCAGCATCTCCTCGTGCTCTGGGCAGCCCCAGCTGTCACAGCTCCCAGAGCAGCTGCTCTCTGTGTTCCCCAGGGACAAGGGACATGCCAGGCACTGCAGTGCCAGATTGCTAATCCAGGCCAGGCTCCCCAGGCAGCCCGAGCTGGAGCTGAGCCCTCGGAGCCAGCCCAGCTCCCCAGGGTCACACAGCAGCATCTGCACTGACCAGCAGTGAGCAGCAGGACAGTCACCACACTGGGATCACTTTTGAGCTATTTGGGCTTCAAAATTCCTAATTTAGTCACTTCACTGGGGGACAATGCTGCTTCCATTAACACAGCACACTGGGAAACTCAGGCAGGAGCAGGGATGTGCTGCAGGACAGCAGGGAATCGTGCTGGCAGGGAATCCTGCTCTGTCCCGTCTCATCTTTCCAACTACAGCCCACAAACACCTTGCTCCGAGGTGCCAGTTTACTCCTGTTGGAGAAAACTAATTTTATCCTAAATAATGCCCTGAATACACAGGACTTCTCTGCAAGCTGAATCCTAAAGGAGGAAAGTTCTCACAGTTTGAAGTTCTTAAGGAAACACTCATCCAGGAAAACCATCCTCCCTGCAGATCCAAAGGCTGGGCACAGACTACCCTGCCCAGTTCCAGGTTTATAAACCCACGCTGATTCTAGGACAGCACCCTCGGACCTCCAGGCAAGCTCAGGTTCAAACTTCCCAGCCCAGACATTGCCAAAGCCTCTTACTGAGCCCACAGTTAATCTTGGCAGGGGAAAAAAAAAACAGTTAACCCCTTGTAAGTACTACTAATTATTTTTGCTGGCTCTTATGTAAGTGTTCCCCATGAAAACAGCCAGTCCCTGGCTGCTGGATGCACTACGGAAGCTACAGAGGTGAGTGCTCTGCTGGGCCAGCGTGACCTGCACGGCTCCCGAGTTAACTTTTTCCAGGGAAGCACTAAATGCCAGAGATAATTTAGGGGAACGATGTTTTTATGAACAAACCACAGCCAAATTAATTGCTTCACTTTCCAGGGGCAGATTTCCCATCGATAGCACTGACACCATCCCCGCACCGCCCTCTCCAGCTTCACAGGCTGGATGCCGAGAGCCATCCTGCTCTCAGGAAGCCAACAGTGGAAATCAAGCAGCATTAACAACTGGGGTGAGTCTTGGAGAGGGATTTTCCATTTGGATCCAACTCGTTCCATGTCCCTATTACGAAAGCTTTACCGCAGACCTGAACAGGAGCCGACTCCGACCCGCTCTGCCTTCGCTCTCCGGCAGCTTTTGCCAAGCAGCAGGACCAACCCGAGAGGTGCTGCTGCATCCAGCTCTGCAATCCTGCATCCCAAGGCTGCCAAGGACCCCGGCAGGGAGTGGGATGTTCCCCAGGCTGCTCCCTGAGCCGGCGCTGCCGCGGGTCAGAGCTCTCCTCCCAGCCCCCCGGCAGCACCTCGGCTTGGGGACGGGTTTGTGGGGAACCTCCAGCCACTGCCCCTCTGAACCACCAGAGCACGAACAGAGCTGCCCCCAGGGCTCTCACACCACACTGCTGAGGCCACAGCCAGGTTTGCCCGGGGCCAGGGACTCACCAGTCAGCCCGATCTTCTTCCGGCAGGTGAAGCAGCGATTCTTCTTGGGTTTGGGTTTCTCCGCAGCGGCCTTGCCCTCAGCTGTGTTCTGGGATATCTCAAGCAGGGTACCTGAAACAGAGGCAAGAGTTTTGCTGCCCTTCTTGATAAAACCAAGCATTTGTTTTACTGCAGGAGGTGCTCGAGGCTCTAACTAAATTCTGGGTCTCTGCCAGACCCTCTGTGTGCACATTGCCCTGGCTGACAGACCCCAGACTGGGAGATCTGCCTCGTTCCACAGAGATCTTACACCTCACACAGCCTCACATTTTCTATTTCAAATGCCTTAAATCCAAGGCTGGAGTGGCCACTAGACAGTCACTACAGCTCAGCTGCTGTACAGCAACACAACTGTCAGCTGAGCCCCTAGTTAATCTTGGCAGGGGAAAAAAAAAACAGTTAACCCCTTGTAAGTACTACTAATTATTTTTGCTGGCTCTTATGTAAGTGTTCCCCATATGTAGGTCTCAGAATGCTTTACACAGATATCCATCACTGCCTCTAATCTACCAAAGGGAAAACTGAGCTCTGAAAGCCAGATTGTTAAAGGTCACTGATGCTTAGCAGGATTTCCTCCAGTACCTAAGCAGGTTAGCGAAGTCAACAGGAGGGAGGAGCTCTGGCTGCAAACAGATACACACCTGCAGTGCAGGCTGCTGAGGAGACAAAACAGTCAGAGACAGCTTTGTGGAGCTGACCCTAAACAGCTTCCTAAAAACCACAGAGTCAGAAGAAAGGGGCAGGCTCTCCCAAGCCTGGTTCCCCACACAGTCTCTCACCTCGCTGTTGTAAATTGTCTCCTGGGCTTGCAGGCCAGGGATTACCAAACCCAAAATGCACAGTCATGTGCAGTGACTAGAGCCAGTTTTTTTAGCAACTAGCAGCTCCTGGGATTTTTTTTAGCTTTCAGTGCAAGCTGTCAGCTGAACCAAAGGAGGGTGTCTCTGCAGAATCACCTGGTTATGGCATCAGCTGGAGGATGTACCCGCTGGGCAGAGCCCCCTGTGCTCCCCAGTCCCTTCGGGGGGGAAACACCCCCTCGAGGGACAGGTACCCCCATCCCAGGGGTGACACCAACCAGGCCCCGCTGTGTTGGCACTGTCACAAACACGTCCCCTCTCTCCCATAACTCTGGTGGATCCCTGTCCCTCCCTCCCTCAGAGCTGGCAGGGGAGTGCTGCCAGCGACAGGCCGTGGGCCGCTCCGGGCTCGCTGCCATTCCCCGGGAGAGGCGTCATGGAAGATTATCCTCCTGCCAGCGACGACGCCGGGGCTGGCAGCTCCTCAGCCCTCAGCCCACAGAGCCACCTCTATCAGCCTGCCCTGGGGCACAGCATTTGCTCTCCTGTCTCACAGAGGAGCTGTCTCCTCCTCAGCTCTCTCTCCAGGTGTGTGAGGGGACGCCTGTCCCCTGGGGTCAGTGGCCAGCGCTGCTCAAACCAACTCTGAGATTTGTGTCACTCACACTTGTGCAAAGGCCAAACCGACCTGATGAGGAAGGTGCTGATGAGGCTTCTTCTGTCTTGCTGAACTCCTCTGTCTCAGTGCTGGTTTCCTCTCTGGATATGCTCATGGCTGTCATCTGATGGGTCACAGGAGTCTGAGCACTGGGAGCATTTGCAGCAAGCGAACAAAGAGCAAACACAAGGGTTTTCCTTTGATGAACAGTTATGTGGGAGAGACCTCCAGCCCATAAAGTTAATTTCCTTATATTCAGAAGTAGGTCAGGAGTACAGCAGACCTGAGATTTGGGATTGCCCTAGAGATCTGGGATCAAAGTTCTTTACAGGCATACATGGAATGAACCTGTGATGATTTCAGTTTCCTTTTGTACCCAATTATATCTCACAGCCAAGGCTACAGCTCCAAACAAGTCCAGGAATAGGGCAACAGAGTTATGAGTCAGGACTGTAACGTGACAGAGCTCAGTGCAGCTCTAACATCCTTCCCATCAAACGTGCCTGAGATCTCTAATCCTGCTGTCACAGCTTCAGACTGGGTCACCAGCAGGTGCTTTCACTTGAAATTCTGAAATATCCCGAGCTGGAAGGGACCAAGTTCATCATCAAGTTCAACTCCTGGTTCTGCACAGGACAACCCCAAAAATCCCACCACTAAGGACTGAGTAGGAACGGAACAGCTGAACACAGGCAGTGACAGAGCAGCTGCACTGGCTCCAAGAGAACCAAAATACCCCTTGATTCACTACCAACCCCCTGGTACCTCACTCTACACATCATCATCATCTTCATCAAGGACATCTCAATCTTCCAGATAAACCAGGGTCACAGTGAGGAGTTTGACCCAGCCCATTTACCCCCTTGGCCATGTGACAGGCGACACCCTGTGCCCCGTGGGCCAGAGCTGGATTTTAGCAGGGCTGTAGATCCCCTGCCCCCAGACCATGCCCCTACCTGGCTTTTGCATCCTCAGGTGTGGAGTCTCCCTCTGCAATTGCTTCAGAAGCCATGGGGCTGCTGCTGGGACCACTGGGAGCTACGAGACAAGACCAGTCTTGGTAAAGCCTTTGAAAAACGCCAGCAAGTTCCTCGTGTGCTTGACAGCCAAGGGGAAAGCAGGAGAAGTGTTCAGCAGTCCTTAAGCTCCTGTTCCCTCCTGGAGCTGGGAGAGCACACCCCAGCTGGGATCATTCCCATATCTCTATTCCTACACCCTCCCCTCCGAATTTGTGCCCAGGTCTCTGTGGGGGTAACACATCAGGGCAGTCTGGACCTTGAACCAACATCACTGCAGCTTCTCTGAGGTGGAAGAACCAGATCCTCTCCCAGCTTCAGCAGATAGAGGTTGGTTTGTGTCAGCTGAGGGTCTAAGTCGGGGGGTCTAAGAAAACTCTCTGCCAGGAAAAGCTGTGTTCCTGATGCATATTTGGGGGGGGGTAACTCAAGGAAAGCCACGATTGCACTCAGGAACAAACTGTGGAAGAGCTCTGGGAAGAATTTCTCACTGTGCAAAGCCTGTTCATGGAGCATCTGCACGAACTCCCAGCAAAAAAACCCCCACAACCCTGCTCACAATGGAGAGAGCATCTTCCTTCTGCTCCCAGCTCTGGGATGTACCAGGAAACAAACTTTTTAGGACATGGATTTTGGTTGTCAACACTGTTAAGGTAAGAAAATTATACAAACCAAGTAGGCCCAGTTCTTCCCAAATAAAATGTCATTGTGGGGATGTATGGGGTTCCCAGCAGTCAGCACATAACTCAGGGAACAGGGAACAGCTAAAACTGGGGTCACCATGAGCACAGGTGAAGTTTTACAGTTTACTGGAAGGGGCTGACTGGGAGAGGGCTTCACAAACTGGTGGGACCGGGAAGGAAACAACTGCCCCCCTTACAGGGAACACAAGTGCTCAAGGGTCCTTGATTTAGAGCCTTGGGTCTCCAAGGAAAGGCACAGACATGGCTTTTCTAGGAGGGGGTGAACCTGCTGGTGGCCAATAGCAGTTGCTGAACAGAGTTTGCCTCCAAACTCCCATTTTAAAGCAGATTTCTCAGAAAAAAACCTCTACCTGGGGGGCTTATCCGGTCACTGCTCTGCTGCCTCTGCAGGAACTCCTTGTAGCACACGGAGCACATCCCGTTGGTCCGGGGGCTGCCATAGAACCCGCAGCCCGTGGTGCACAGCAGGGGCACCTGGGTCTGGTTCGTCTCCTGAGCCATCCTCGCCCCTCCAAGCTGCAACCAGGAATAAAACCGGGACAGCTGTGAGGGCCATTGTTCGCTGCAGCTGCTCAGGAAGGAGCACAAAGGATCCCGAGAGAGCCCAGTTCCTGCACGTGCACCACAGCACAACCCCAGGCCCTCCAGCACAGGGCACTCGGGGCTCCTAAAACCCGTGTCCTGGGGCCCTGGGCCACCCAGAGCTGCCAGGAGCTGCCCAGAGCCAGCCTGGAGAGCCCGACAGGAACTGGCTCCTGGTTCTCCCTCCTGCCCCACGAGGCTCCCGAAATTCCTGGGGACAGACAAGCACATCAGACCTGACCAATCCCCTCTCCATCAGCACAAGAAGTGCCACCATAGCCCTGCTAACGACCCTGGGAGCACCCACACGGAGCTGCCCCTCAAACTCCCAGTCAGTCACATTTTGGGTTTCATTTTGAGCCTGTCTCAGTTTTTTAATTCTCAGGAGGATGATGCAAGCGATGCAAAAAGAACCCACTGACATACGTGGGTAAGGGGAACGTGAGCGTGGTTAGGCTGGAAATAAGGATGAGGGTTTCTTTCCAGCAGCAAGATGTGATTCAGGAACACCTTCCCAAGGAACAGCTGACACAGTGAAACCTAATTTTAAATTTAATAATAATTCCTCTCTGGATCGAGCACAGCCCCAGGAACTCGCCCCTTCCAGCCACACACGATGGAGCATTTACAGGGCCAAACCCACCGCAGGGCTCCAAATGAGAACCATGAGGAGCAAACAAAAACCACACACCATCCCAATGCGTGTGTGGACAACGTGGCTGCGGCCGGTCCGGCTGTGACACAGGACAGGGGGAGGATGTGAACAGGACCAGCTCGGGCACAAAGCGCTGGCACCGCGAGCCCCCAGCAGCGCTGCCTTTGTGGGGCGCACAAAGTCCCCACCACCTCCCAGCCACTTCCCTCCCCGCTCCTACAAAACTCGCTCCCTTTACTGCGAGGGGAATAAACAAGAGGAACGCAAATCATTACCCTGCCAGGAGCGCTCCCGTGGGATGGACCCGCACCAGCCCCGGTCGGGCTCAGCTGGGGACGGGGGGTCTCCGCTGCGCTCCCGGGGATCCCTCGCTGTGCTCAGAGCGGCGCTGCCATCCCCGCACCGGGATCGCAACCGGCCTCTCCTCGGGCAGCCCGGGTGGATCCTCGGGGGGTCCCGGGGTGGATCCCTCAGGGGTCCCGGGGTGGATCCCTCAGGGGTCCCGAGGTGGATCCCTCAGGGGTCCTGCGGTGGATCCCTCAGGGGTCCCGGGTGGATCCTCGGGGGGTCCCGGGGTGGATCCCTCAGGGGTCCCGAGGTGGATCCCTCAGGGGTCCTGCGGTGGATCCCTCAGGGGTCCCGGGTGGTTCCTCGGGGGGTCCCGGGATGGATCCTGGGGGGGTCCCGGGATGGATCCTGGGGGGGTTCCCGGAGT
>NW_016690470.1:897513-901713 GCF_001604755.1 Lepidothrix coronata
CCCCCCCCGCCCGGCCCGGCCCGGCCCGGCCCGCGGCGCCACTCGAGGCCGCGGCTCCGCGGCCTGCGCGGAGCGGGAGCCCCGGGCGGGCCCCGCCGGCCCGGCCCCACTCACCGGCGGCCGAGGAGGAGCGCGGGCGGCCCCGGCCCCGCGCCGGGCCGGCCCCGGGAGGCTCAGGCGGGCGGCGGGCACGGAGCGCTGCCGGGAAACATGGCGGGCGCGGGCCCCGAGCGCCTCCCCCGGGGAGGGCCCGGGACGGGGGGGACGGGACGGGGGTGTGGGGGCACGGGGGGGACGGGACGGGGGTGTGGGGGCACGGGGGGGACCCTGGGCGGGGACGGGGGCAAGGGGACCGGCTGTAGGGGAGGGGGCTGAGACACCCCCGGCTGTAGGGGCTGAGGGATTGGGGAGGGGGTGTAGCTGTGCCCCAGCTGTAGGGGAGGGGGCTGAGGTACCCCCGGGTGTAAGGACTGCCATGTAGAGGAGGGGGCTGGGGTACCCCCCCGGGTACAGGGGAGGGGGTGTAGCTGTGACAGGGTATAGGGGAGGGGGCTCAGACACCCCCTGGGTACAGGGGAGGGGGCAGGGGTATAGATGTGCCCCAGCTGTAGGGGAGGGGGCTATGACAGCCTTAGCTATAGGGACTGGGATATAGGGGAGCAGGCTGGGGTACCCCCCCGGGTACAGGGGAGGAGGTGTGGGTGTGACAGGATATAGGGGAGGGGGCTCAGACACCCCCCTTGGGTACAGGGGCTGGGGTACAGGTGTGACCGACTGTAGGGGAGGGGGCTGAGATACCCGCTGCTACAGGGATGAGGGTATAGGGGAGGGTATAGCTGTGCCCCCAGCTGTAGGGGAGGGGGCTGGGGTACCCCCGGGTGTAAGGACTGGGGTGTAGGGGAGGGGGCTGTGAACCCCCTCTGGTACAGGGGAGGGTGTGTAGGTGTGACAGGGTATAGGGGAGGGGGTCCTTTTTGGGTATAGGGACTGGGGTACCCCTGGGTATAGGGACTGGGGTGTAAGGGAGGGGGCTGGGACACCCCTGGGTGTAGGGGCAGGGGTATAGGTGTGACCGACTCTAGGGGAGGGGGCTGTGACACCCCCAGCTATAAGGGCAGGGGTAGAGGTGTTCCCCAGCTATAGGGAAGGGGGGCTGTGACCCCCTTGGCTATAAGGGCAGGGGTATAGGTGTGACCCCACTGGCTATAGGGGCAAGGGTATAGGTGTATCCTGGCTACAGGGTCTGTCATGGACACCCCCCCAAGCTATAAAGCTGGGGTATAGGTGTGTCCCAGCTATAGGGGAAGGGGCTGTGACCCCCTTGGCTACAGGGGCAGGGGTATAGGTGTGACCCAGCTATAGGGGAAGGGCTGAGACACCCTCCCCCCTCCCCCTCGTGAGTATATGGGGTGGGACACAGCCAGACTCCCCTATAGAGAGGGGTCTGGGAGCCCCCGCTGCGGGGCCTGGGTCACAGTCAAACCCAGGCTGTAGGGAGGGGGGCGAAACCCCCCACCCCCAAAGCTATAGGGGCTGGGACACAGGTATTCCATGGCTGTAGGGACTGGGACACAGATATTCCATGGCTGTAGGGACTGGGACACAGGTATTCCATGGCTGTAGGGGCTGGGACACAGGTATTCCATGGCTGTAGGAACTGGGACACAGGTATTCCATGGCTGTAGGGCTGGGACACAGGTATTCCATGGCTGTAGGAACTGGGACACAGGTATTCCATGGCTGTAGGGACTGGGATGCTGGGGGGGCTCCAGCTGTGGGGTGAAGGACTGGGGACACGGCTGTAGCTGCTGGGGGAGAGGGTGGGCAGCTCTGCTCCCTCCCCACCCCCAAGGACAGGACGCAGCTGTAGGACAGGCGCTGGGACCCCCCAGCTCTCCCCATCCATAGGGGGTGGGTGGGATTTTCCAGGGCTCTCCGGCTGGAAGGGATTCCTGGCTACAAAGTGTTCCTGCCGCTCTTCCCCAAGGCCTGGATGATGGGGGGTTGTTCAATCAAAGCTTTGCTCGGGGGCTGTCGTGACCCAGGGCAGACCCCGCGGGAGAAAAGGCCCGCTGCCGGCTGTGCCGGGGCTGGGGAACATCCAGGAGGAAAAACTCCCGGGAAGCCACTGCCAGGAGCTCTGCTTGGGGGGTCTCTGCCATCTCCCTCCCCGGGGGGCTACAAAGAGCTTTGTGTGTGAGCCCGGAGCCCGGGTGGGCTGGGACGCGGGGCTCAGCTCTGGTTTGAGGGGCTCGGCTCGGCTCTGGGGGGGCCGGGGGGGAGTCCCTGGCAGCGCAAAGGTCCCCGCGGGGACGGGTCGGGTTGTTTTCCGTGGGGTCCCACCGTGGGCACCCCCAGGCCGTGGCCACCAGGTGGCACCAGGAACCCACGGATGGCACAGGAACCCCGGGATGGTGGGCACAGATACCCCTGGATGGTGGGCACAGGAACCCCTGGATGGTGGGCACAGGAACCCCTGGATGGTGGGCACAGGAACCCCGGGATAGTGGGCACAGATACCCATGGATGGTGGGCACAGGAACCCCTGGATGGTGGGCACAGGTATCACGGATGATGGGCACAGGAGCCCCGGGATGGTGGGCACAGGAACCCCGGGATGGTGGGCACAGGTACCCCTGGATGGTGGGCACAGGTACCCCTGGATGGTGGGCACAGGTATTATGGGATGGTGGGCACACGGGTACCCATGCACTCGCACCCCACAGCCCTCCCCCCACGTACCCTGCACCCTCCTGGCATCCCTCCCCCACTGCCAGCCCCATCTCCAGCCGGCCCTGCAGAGCAGAGGGGTCCCTGAACCCCACTTGGCCAAAGGGGGTCACTCAGCTCAGGAGGGTCCCCTGGCTCTCAGGGGTCCCTTGGCAGGTCCCTGGGGCTGCCAGCACCAGCCCGATGAGCTCTCCATGCCCCCTCCAGTGCTGCCACCCTGCTCCCCAGGCCCTGCAGCTGTGGGGTCAGGGCACCTCTCTGGGGGCAGAGCCCCACAGCCCCGGCTGGGCAGGTGGAGCACGGGGGCTGCTCCTGGAGGGCGGTTGCGAGGGGACAGGGAGGTCCCGGACCTCGAGGGCTCCGAGATCTCCCCCGTGGCTGGGGCAGCGCGGCAGGAGCGGGGGACAGGGAGGACAGAGCAGGGCAGGCAGCGCAGCAGGATTTTAAAACACATCTTCCCGTGGCGCTCCGGCGTCATTTTCACAGCCAAAGCCGGAGGGAGCTCGTGGCCGACGCAGCCTGGGTTTGTCCTTGCCCCTCTGCGATGTCCCCTCGCCCCCAGACCCGCCGGTCCCCCACCGCTGTCGCTCTCACGGCGCCGGGACGTGCTGCTGGAGCATCGTGTCCGTCTGTCCTCGAGCCGAGGGAGCGGAGAGAGGCGCTACCTCCCTCCCCGTCGGCATCAGCCCTCTCGGAAGCCTCTCCCCCGGCCGGGTTATCTAATGGCTGTGGCAGAGCCTTTAAATGTCACCCACTGCAGAGCGCGGCGGCGAGCGGGAGGGGAGGGCAGCGCGGGTGACACAGGATGGGAGAAACAGGAGCAAAACAGTATCGATTTCCAGCCAATTATCACTGTTATCAAAGCGGCGCAATTAAAGGATGAGGCTGCGCTGCCAAGGACCCGCCTGCCCCTGAGAGGCGAGGCACGGGCTGAGCACGCACGGACACACACACGGACACACACACGGACACAGAGACACACACACACACAGAGACACACAGACACAGAGACACACACACAGACACACAAAGACACACACAGACGCACAGACACACACAGAAACACACACACAGACACACAGACAGAGGCACGCACTCACACAGACACACACTCAGACACACACACACAGACACAGACACACACACAGACACAGACACACACACAGACACAGACACACACACACAGAAACACACACACAGACACACAGACAGAGGCATGCACTCACACAGACACACACTCAGACACACACACACAGACACAGACACACACACACACACACACAGAAACACACACACAGACACACAGACAGAGGCATGCACTCACACAGACACACACTCAGACACACACACACAGACACAGACACACACACACACAGAAACACACACACAGACACACAGACAGAGGCATGCACTCACACAGACACACACTCAGACACACACACACAGACACAGACACACACACACACAGAA
>NW_016690470.1:902899-910222 GCF_001604755.1 Lepidothrix coronata
CCCTGCCCATGGCAGAGGGTGGGACTGGATGGGCTTTAAGGCCCCTTCCAACCCAAACCATTTTGGGATTCTACAAGTACCTGTAGGTGGCATCGAGCTGTGGCAGTGTGGTTCCAGCATGGGGAGGATCAAACACTTCCATGTCCAGAAGCAAATCCAAATCCAGGGTCAATCCCTGGTTGAGCAGACCCCAAATCCTTCCCTTCCTGGCCTGGAGCCTCGTCCCCAAGGGCTGTGCTCCCCACACCCATGGCACAACTCGAGGGCAGTGCCTCCAGCACCACCTCCAGAGATGCCCCACAAACAGCCAGGAAGGCAGGAGAACGTCTGGGCTGTGGTCACATTGCCTTGAGAACTGGCCAAGTTGCCCTTGGGAGGGAATTTGTATGGGACACCACAGAGGCTGATGACAGCAGGAGCCCTGTGCTCCTCACCTGGCCTTGGCCACACTCCTCTGCAGCTCAGGAGCCCTGTGCCAGCTCTGAGCATCGCCCCTTCCCCAGGGAATGAGCGGGGCCTGAGCCCTGACACCCTGCCCGGGCACTGGCCATCACCCCCTCCCTCTCCCTGGATCCCAGCCCTGCTCTGCCCCCCCCTTGCACAGCTAACACATTAACCCAGTGCTGCGCCGGCCCCGCTCCTGCCTGCCTGACACACATCCGGGCAGCAGAGAGGGGTAGGGGGGCAGCAAATCCTTTTAAAAGGCTCAGTGGGTTAGAAACCCCCTTGCAATTACCACCTTCTCCTTGTCTGACACACACAAAGGACTCTCCGGGGCGCTGGGCATGTTCCTGACAAACCCAGCGCGGCCGCAGGAGCCGGGAGGGAAGGACGGACGCAGGAGCCTTTTCAGACACCGCTATTTGGTTGCAAACTGCTTAATTTCCTGAACAAAATGATATTTTTGTTGTTGTTGTTGTTTTGATGGGAAGGACAGCACTTTTTTGGCATGGTACAGTCCCGGGGCTATTCATCCGTCGCCACAGCAACGAGCTCCATCAATGGCCATCCGAGATTGCGGGTGATTAGAGACAACGTGTAAAAGGTGGAAGACGCTGGGCACCTTGCAAACCTCATCTTCCCAAATGACTTGAATTATCCTCATTATTTCTCCCCGGCCAATTCTCTCCCCAGTCCGCAGGAGACGTCGCTGTTATATAAACACGGGAAGAGCCAAGTTATGAGAGCGGGCGGATGAGAAGGGAACAATCCCTTCTGGGGGGGACTGACCTGGAAAGCTCCTGACATGGAGGATGAAACCCTTGGGGTGCTCAGGGAGCTCTTCCTGCGCCTGGAAGGGCCGCAGAGCAGTGGGGCCACACTGCTGTGGGGCAGTGGGGAGCATGGCCAAGATTGGGGTGGGGTGACCACGACCTCTGCTTGTCCCCAGTGCTGCAGGACCCCACACCCTCCTCCGGCTCTGCCCTGGGCTGTGCTGCTCCATCCCACGGGCACGACGAGGAGCTCTGAGTCCGTTGGCTCTTGGAGCACTTCAGCCCATCACAACCACCTGTTTTGGGGGTAAAGCAGAGAGAAGCAGGTCACTGGAGCCTGGCAGAGGTGTGACACGTCCCGGCTGAGGGGCTCTCCGTGGTGGCAGCGTCCTGGAACGTGGCAGCCCTGAAACTTTAATGCCCCCCTGCAATATTCATGGTGCTTCCGAAGGCGAGAGTGGCACAGAGCAGCCTGAATATTTCATGGGTGGCTCTGCACTGGGATTTTGGGGAGGGTTTCCTCCACTGCCACTACATTCCCACCCTGCCACGGAGCCTGAGCCATCATGGGTGGAAAAACGGTGATGACATCCCAATCTGCAGCCAAAGAGTCCCACAAAAATAACCCAGGGGTGTTTCGGCTCCTGGCCAAGCTGGGAGGAGAGGTTGTGTCCTTCTGGGCATGTCTCTGCTCCAGGGGGATCAGAAGACCCCAGGGGACAGGTTGGGGGTCTCCAGGGTGACCCCCCAAACTGGCTTTGGTGGATGTCCCACCCCGTGGATCCCAAAGCACCATGTGGGGGCCTGGAGTGCCCACCCTGGGCTGGGCTCTGCTGGGGTCATTACAAGGACAGCAGCTGTCCCCAGTCCTGTCCTCACTGGTCATTACAGGGCAGTCCCCTCGCTGGAGGGGACTTTGCCAGGGCCACGTGGTGGCACAGGAGGTGACGGCCACAGGGGTGGCTGGGATCCAGGTCAGCTCTCTGCTGGGACATCCCCACCGTGAGCCAGGTGCTCACAGCCAGTGTCACACAGGATCCTGATCCAAATCGAGCCAGCCAGGAGGGTACGAGGTCCCCAGACCCCCGGTGACACGGCAGTAGGGAGGTGGTGCTGAGAACACTCTGCTCCAGTGCAGCCCCGCTCCTGGAGCCCTCCCTGAGCAGCTCCCTACCTGTCCTCCAGCAGCTCTGGGGGGCTGCTCGGGGTAGGGGCTGCCTCTGAAGCCCCCTTAGCAGGAGCCCCGCGAGCAGCAGAGCCCCCCTTGCTGGGGACAGGGCTCCAGTGATGCCCTGGAGCCTCCCCCTCTGCCCGGGCAGAGCCCAGCACGGTGCCCGTCCCTGCCTCACTCCGTGCCTCAGTTTCCCCCCGTACCCTGGGGGTGAGCCCAGCCCTCCCCCGGCCATTTTCCAGGGCCACAGGCAAGAGAACGGGACATCAGTGGGCTCCTGAGCTCCACCCAGGGACAGACCCCAGCCCTGGGCACGCTGATGGGAAGGGCAGGAGGAGGTTGGGTGTGGGTGCTCCCCCCCGGGCTCAGCACCTGGCAGGATCAGCTTTGCTTCCCTCCTGGAAGGATGCCGGGACCTGCCCTTGGAGCAGGGGACCAAGGACTGCTGTCACCTCCCCTGGATGGCTCCCAGGGAGCAGGGACACGAGGGACAGCTCTGCCCTGGTGTGGAAGGTGGCTGTCCCTGAGGCAGGGGGTGGTCCTGCAGGGTGGGACCCTCTGCTGTGTGTTGACCCCACGTTTCTCTGCTGCTGAAGCCACCGTTGCTGTCCCCCAGCATTGCACATGATGTGAGGTGCTGGCACCTCTGAGCTGGGACATTTGTTCCCTTCAGGGGTCCATGTGCTGGCTCCTGGACTGGGCTCGTGCCCCTGACACCAGACCCCACCATCCCCGGTCCTCCTGCTCAGGGATCCTGCCCACCCCCAGCTCCCTGGGCTCCTGTTTGGGTCCCATCTGCTCCCCAGCAGCCCCAGCGCCCCAGGGCAGGGGGGGAACGGCTGAAACCACAGCAGGCTGTTTGCAGGGAGCCACGGCTCTGATCAGGCTTGATTGGAGCCAATAATTAACAACAGGAGAGGAGATCAATGAGGGAAGCGGCTGCACTGCAGCCAGGGATGGGGACTGGGCTGGGAACTGGGCTGAGGACTGGGATGGGGACTGAGTTGGGGACTGGACTGCGGACTGGGATGGGGACGGGGCTGGGGACTGGGATGGGGACTGAGTTGGGGACTGGACTGAGGACTGGCCTGGGGACTGGGCTGAGGCCAGTGCAGCCTGGCTCTGACACCCCCTGGCACCGCAATGCCAGGTCTCTACTCCCATCCCGCATTCCCAGAGGAGGAGGATGGGAGACTCACCTTCAAGGGCCCAGCCAGGCCCCACAGGGAACCAGCCCACCAGCAGGCTGGGGGTGACAACGGGGAGAGGGAACCCCCTCATCCCGCAGACCCCCCGGGCCAGGCGCGCGCGTGTGACGGAGCCGCGGCCGCCGCTGCAGGGCCGGGGAACTCCAGGGGTGGGAGAAGGAGTTAATTCCTACACCGAAAAGCTCTTTGCCGGCCTCCCGTCTCTAATGGAAGAGTCATGTCGGATTAGCGGGCGGGCGCGCGAGGCGCCGAGCGAGCGCCCAGCCTGCGAGCGCCCGGCCCCGGGGACGGCCGGCCCAGCCATCCGGAATGGCAGATCTGGGCCACTGTGCCAGCGCCGCGGGGCCGCGGGGAGCCCGTCCCGCACAGCCCCGCACCCGGGGGTGCCCGGCGATGCTTTCCCCCTGCTCCCACCCGGCCCGGGGTTCGGGGGAAGGGACGCCCCGGCCCCGCGACCCGACAGCCGAGCGGTGCCCGGGCGATGGAAAAGTGGGTCAGGCACATTGGACACCGCGTTTTCCTCCTCCCCTTCCGCGCTCCTTATCGCAGCCCCGACGGTAAATAAACCAGCCCGTCTCCCCAGCAACCCAGGCGGGCGCCGGGCCGGGCCGGGAGCGGAGTCCAAGGTGAGCCGTGGTGGCGGCCATGGGAGCCAGCCCGGCCACCCCAGGGGATGAACGGGAACCCCCGGCCCCTGGGCACGGCCTGGCAGCCAGGAAGCACCATCCTGGCCTGTGGTGGGGTGGGAAAGGCCCGTCTTGGTGTGATGCTGCCTCTGCAAAGGGCACTGAGTCCCCCCAGGTCACTCGCTCGTTCTGGCAGAGCCCAAGATGGGAAAACTCTAGAAAATGGGAATATTTTCCACCAAGAGGCACAGGGAGGTGTTTGAGGCACCTTGTGTCCGAGCTGGGCTCCCTTGGGATCTGTCAGCAGGAGCATCCCTGACCCACTGACCCCTAAAAACGGGGCATCCCGGAGGGACCCCACCCTGTGCCCTCCCACAGAGCATCCCCCTCCACAGGTAACCCCAGCGGCTCCCCCGGGGCAGGGCTGGGCCACCACCACCCCCCTCCAGCTGCTTAAATCAAGCAGAGCCCTTTGTTTTCTGCTTTCATATTATTTAATTGTCCTCTCCTCACTTGCACTGCAGGGGCAGTGGCTAAGCCCAGGGCTCTGCTAAGCCGGGATCGTATTAAAAGAACAGAGAGGAAGAGAGTTTCTGGTGCTAAGCTGCTTGTGGTAACAAAGATGGATTTAAGGAAACTGCTCCCATAGCGATATTATTGCCCAAAAGCACCCAGCCCAGGGGAAGGCAGCTGGGGATGCAGGGAAAGGCCCTGGGATGGTTCCTATTGGGGTGCACTGGCACCAGCACCGGCACTGCAGGGCTGGGGGGGTCTTGTGTGGGGCCACCCGTGGGGTCACAGCCAGGGCTGGGACCCATAACCAGAGCCGAGACCCTCAGCCAGGGCTGGGAGCGGCCCCTTGGTGCTGGGCAGGGTGGGTGGCTCACCTGGGCTTTGGCTGCATTAAAAGCTAAGTCCTCCAGCACGGCTTTTTCCAGAGCAGCAGCCAAAAAGGTGCTTACGGGGCCAAGGTGGGAGCCTGCCAAACCCTAATTAGGGCCGCTCAGCGGTGCCGGCGCTAATCCCAACCTTTCGCCTCTGGAGACCGGGGTTTAACCACAGCCAGGGATGAGAGTGCTGGGCTTGGGCTGTCCTGTGAGAGGGGAAAAACTTCCCTTCCCTCCCCAAACTGTGGCAGGCCAAGAGCTGCCGAGCCTCCCCATCCCATCAGTGCTTGGCATCCCCAAAAAGCGGGATGTGGAGTGACCAGAGCGCGGGCTCGGGGAAAAGCCGGAGCAGCCCCCTGGGCACTCTCCTCTCCCTGCTCTTTCCCTCGCCTTCTCTCTGCATTAACATGTTAACTTTGGCCAAGAGCTTTTCCCACTGACCTACTGATCTTTCCTATTTCAGTCCCTGGCATTAAGGGATTTCTGGGATTAACTTGCACTAAAGCCTCCAGATCAGCTCTGGAACAGGACACCCAGGTGTGGGCACACTGGGCAGCCCAGGGCACTGATGGCACGAGGAGGGAGCCCTGAGGTGCCCCACGGCTCCAGCACTGCTGGGTGGGTGCAGCACCTCACGCTTGAGAAACTCGGGTGCTGTCGGCTCCTGCTTCTCCCATTTCCAGGGTTTGGGACCTGCTGTGGTCAGGGCTGAGCATCCCCACAGCCATGGGGAGGGCTGGCACTGCCCAAAGGCCCCAGGGAGGGATGGGTGCCCTGAGGACCACCCTGCACCCCACACCCAGCCCGTGAGAGGCTGTCCCAGCTGCAGGGATGTGCTCAAGGGGCTGTGCAGCTTCCAAACCCCTTTCCCAGGAAGCAGCTGGTTCCCATGGCAGAGCCAGAGTGAGACCCTCTACAGCACTGTCCTCCTGCCACCACTGCCATCCCAGAGTCCCACAGCCATCCCTGGTCAAGCCCTGGGTGGGGGATGCTCCTGGCACCCTCACAGCTCCTCTGCCCCCAGCTCAGCCCCCAACGGGCACCTGCCTGCACCCCCCGTCCTCTGCCTGTCCCACAGGGTGACACCCCAGTGCCACCAGTCCCCAGAGCCTCACTGTCAGTGGCAAGGATGGCTCTGGTGACAACCTTGGTGGCCCTGAACCAGGGGCTATTTTTTGGCAGTATCTTCACAATATTCTAGCTCAGGGGCAAAATAAAATCTCAAAACATCCCCTTCTCACCCCAGTTTGGGGGCTCCCCTCAAAGGCAGGCTGCTTTTCTGCCCGGAGGGACACCTTCAGGGAGTCCCCATCCCACATCCCTGCCCCAGCCCCGGGGACTGTGTCCCTGCCATGTGCCCTGGGACCCCCCTGGTCGCCGCCGGGCGCAGGAGAAGCAGCATCACATGAAACTCAGCAATTTTGTGTCTGGGAAGTTCAAAAAGATGGAGGCAAAGGAGGGGCTGGGGGGGTGTGTGTAGGAACAACCCGGCTTTGAAGGTGCCTGGAGATTAACTCAAGGCCATGGTTGAGGCTCGGAGACTTTTACAGCAAAACCTCATTAAGGCGGGAGCGGGGGGGACGGGGGGAGCCAGGAAATCTTCTAAGCAGGAGGAAAAATGTTTGATTCAGCAGAAACAAGTGGGAAAAAAGCCCCCTCGAGTCCCCCCACTCCGCTTTTATGTGTCCCGGGGGGATCGGGGCGGAATACGAAATCTGCCCCTTTCCTCTTTCCTGTTTATCTCCTAATTACGACGCTGGAGATTCGGCAGCGCCGGCGGTGCCCGGGCCGGGGCCGGGCGGGGGCTGCGCTGCCCGAGCCGGGGGCGGGTGCCGGGGGGAACTGCCTGGGGAGCCCCCCTCCACCCCCCGCCGCCGGGCTGAGCCCCCCGGGGCAGCGGGGAGGGGGCCGGGACCCTCCTCCAAGTGCCGTTATTCGGGAATCATTTGTGCGATGAGGTGTGAGGGCTCTGCAGCCCGGAAAGGGAGACGCTGCCTTTGTCCCCCACCCCCGGGGAGCCGGTGGGGCGAGCAGGGAGGTGGGATCGGTGGGGGGCGAGGGCAGCCAGGGATAAAGGGAAGGAACCTCCCGGGGCAGGTGCTGCAGCCCCCCGCGGCCACCCAGCACCTCGGCCCACTGACCTACTTGGAGCATCGCTGGGCCAGGGAGGGTGGGCAGGGGGATGCAGGCGGGGATGGGGATGCGGAGAGGGATGGG
>NW_016690470.1:910729-926411 GCF_001604755.1 Lepidothrix coronata
CAGGGACAGGGATGCAGGCAGGGACAGGGATGCAGGCAGGGACAGGGATGCAGGCAGGGACAAGGATGCAGGCAGGGATGGGGATGCCACACTCCAGCCAAGGGGTCAGGCGATGCTCCATCCCACCCCACGGGCACCCCCAGCCGCTGCCCGGGGCACAGAGGGGCCCAGCCCGGCCATGACCCCCCCGAGCCCCTGAGGAAGTCACTAATTGCTCGGGGCACCCCTCGGGGTGCGGGATGAGACCGAACGTTCCTTCCCCGGCAGCTCTGCTGGCCGCGGCTCCAATTAGCCTCGTTATGCAGCGTCGCCGCTGATTAGGGGCCGGGTAATTGCCGCGGCGTCGGGTGTCCCTCGGAGCCACACGGCAGCAGCCATTGCATAAGCACCGGGTGGGCGTTACGTGAGCGGGAGCGGGTCAGGCCAGCCCGGGGGCTCCGCTTACACCCGGCCCGCCTGGGCACAGGGACTCGGGGGTGCCCCCACTGCTGCCTCAGTTTTCCCCTTCTTTGTGCTCTGCTCTGTACTTGCACTGTGCCCGAGTGGCACCCACCCTGCCCCATGGCCCCACAACCCCACAGGCCCGCGGCCCCACGACCCCACAGCCCCATGCTCTGGCCCCACACCACAGCTCCACAACCCTGCAGTCCCACGGCCCCACAGCCCCACCCCACAGCTCCACACCATGGCCCCACACCACGGACCCACCACACCACGGCCCCACAACACCACAGCCCCGCAACCCCACAGCCCCTCAGCCCCAAGACCCCATGGCCCCACGGCTCCACGTCATGGCCCCACATCACGGCCCCATGACCCTGCAGCCCCAAGACTCCATGGCCCCACAGCCCCACGGCCCCACAGCCCCAAAGCCCCACACTGCAGCTCCACATCATGGCCCCACACCACAGCCCCATGGCCCCACAGCCCCATGCCATGGCCCCACACCATGACCCCACAGCCCCAGAGCCCGTGGCAGCCTTTGCATAAGCGCTGCTGTGACACGGTGACTCACACCACTGTGGCAGTGCCACGTGCCCGGCACCATTCCCGATCCCACTGGCTGCCAGGACTGGCACAGGTGGCAAAGCCACGTCTCGTCCCCATGGTCTGAGGGCACAGGCCCTGTCTGGCACAGCCAGGGCACCCTCGTCCTGCACTGCCAGGGTGCTTAGGCAGCGGGGTTGGCAGGAAGGGTGACACTGATGCCATGGAGAGGACAAAGCAGTGGGACCCTGTCCCTGAGCAGGGGGGGCTCCCCCACAGCCAGAGGGCCACAATAAGGCTGCAAGTGCCACAGCCTCTCTGCCCCCACTGCCAACCCCACAGCCCAGCCCTGGAACTGAGGGACAGGACCCCCCCATACACCTCTGGGACTGGGGGACAGGACCCTCATCCAACTCTGGGACTGGGGGACAGGACCCCTACCCAGGCTGACATGGGGGGACAGGACCCCTGCCCAGCCCTGGGTCTGGGGGCTGCCATGGGGCACATCCCTATACTGGCACCTGAGGATCAGATTTGGGGACACCAGTGCTGTGGCCCCTGTCCGTGGGTTCACCTCGTGACCCACTCCCCGCCGGGCAGGGCAGCCATTCCTGACGGGAAACTGAGTCACGGTGAGGGGCAGAGCCTGGCAGTGCCCACGGCAGGGAGCCCCTGGCAGGGCCACCACGGGGCCAGCTGTGCCAGCCCAGGGACCTCCGAGCACGGGGCACTGGCACAGCCCCAGGGGGGGGCTCAGGGGTCCCCAAGGTGGGTGAGGGGCTGGGGGTGCAGGATGGGTGATGCTGGTGGAGGGTTCCCCTCTCGCTGGGTGGGGCGTGAGCGAGAGCAAACAGTGATTAAGGGGTGATGGTGTCATCCCAAATTCCTGCTCTGCTCACCTCCAGGCCAGCCAGGGGCCGACTGGGCCGATCCCGGCAACAGAGTCATGCCAGTGGTGCCAACTTCAACGTCTGGCAGTGCCCCGGCCCTGACCACAGAGAGTTGGTGGTGAAGCCAGTCCAGGGAGGAGGAGGAGGAGAAGGGCTGGATGGTGGCGAGTGGCAGTTTTTGCTTCCTATCTCTTCCCAGTGGCCAAGTCCTTCCCATGCCACTGATGCCCAGGGCTGCTGGTGCCACCTGTGATGGGCTGGATCCAGCCCTGCTGGACTTGTGCCCCAGCACTGTCTCGAGGGGTGCAGCTCCTGGCACTGAGTCGGGGTCTGGCAGCACCCACTCACCGATGGCAGCTCTGGTCCCTCCGTTCCTGCTGCTTCCCATCACCGGGAATGGCCCTGGTGGGTCCTGGGGTGAGGGGCTGAGAGCAGAGCAGCAGCAGCTCCCCCAACAGTGTGGGGAGGGGGAGATGGTTTGTAGGGGAGGTTCAGTGACCTCCAGTGCTGCCACAGCCAAAACAGCCCTGGGCAAGGGGAGAGGAGGTCATTCCTCTCTCAGGAGCAAATACTACTCCAGGGGCTCAACAACCAGTGAACTGGCTCCACCCTCCTTCTGGCTTTGGTGGCACGAGGACCCCAATTTAAACCTGGCCGAGTCCATGGGGTGAGACCCTGCTCACGAGAAAAGGGGTCCTGCTCTGCTGTAGCCTCTCCACCTCCCCCCGTGGCCCCAAACCCACGGGGCCGGGTCCCAGAGCTGCAGCACCCAGCACCCGCTCGGGTGCCTCTGCAGCATCTCCTGCTCGGCCGGGGCTCCCCCCGGGCCGTGCCCACGCCTCCGTGTGCTGGTCTGGGCCCCGCACGCGAAGGGTTAAGGGCCCGGCGGCGGGAGCGGTGCGTGGATGGGTGCGTGGGTCCCGCGTTGCTCACGGGAGGTGTGGTGCCGCTTATGTAACCTCATACTTTTGGGTTGCGCCGAGCGCTCGGGGAGTATTTTCGCTCTCGCTCTGGCGCGATTCGGCCGCGACTGTCCCAACAGCGGCAATCGGCGACCGCCTTTTTGGGAGGGGCGAGTCGGCCGGGGTCGGACCCCGCGTGCCACGAGGAGTCACCGCGTTGCTCCCGGTCTCAGTTTCCCCATCTGAAATGGGGCTAATGAGGGTGACCTCCTTCGGGCAGCTCCCGTGACCCCCGGGGACGGTACCGGGGCTGCCCCTGCCCGGGACGTGCCGGGGTGGGATTCCCGGCTCCATCCGGGGCTGCGCTCGCAGGAGCCGCGCTGGAAGCGGAGCCTGTAACGAGCCGTCGCCCCGCGTCCCGTCTGCGTGCCCATCCATGCGGAGCGCGGCGGGAGGAGGGAGGGAAAGCCGGGAGGAAGGAGCGAATCCGACCGGCGAGAGCAGCGAACCCGTTCCCAATCGCCATCAGCGAAATCGTGTCAGACAGCAGCGCTGGAGCGCGGCGGGAGGCCCGGCCCCCTCCGCCCCCCAGCCCGTGTCCCCCTCCCCGGCACAGCGCCGGGGCTGAGCGAGGTGGTGACACGGGTGGGAGCACCCAGAGTGCCCCCACGGCTCAGCCCCTGCACCAGAGCTGGTGGGGGAGCCTTCGGGCACCCCTGCACCCCCCGCTCTGCCCAGCCCTTGGGGTGGATGTGGGCTGAAATCAACCTCTTCGGCTGCCATTAAATGGTTTAGTTTGAGGGTTTGGGGGCTGAGGTGCCCCCTCAGGGCCAAGCTGCGAGAGCAGGGGGGAGTCCAGGGAGGAGGCAGCAATGCCACAAGTGTGGTGATGGCGGCTGCATCTGTGCCTGTGGTGGGTGTCACCTCCATGCCCGTGGCTGATGTGGTGGCCAAGGCCATGCCTTGCTCCTGGCCGTGACTGATGCCATGCTCCTGGCCATGACTGATGCCATGCTCACACCCACGGTAGATGCCACGTTCCATGGCTGTGGTGGATGCCAGGTCCATGCCCCTGGTGGATGGCATGCTCACGCCCATGGTAGATCCCACATCCATGGTGGATATTGTGCTCATGCCCATGGGAGATGCCCTCTCTGCACACAGCAGGTCTCCAGGCCAGTGCCACTGTCCCCAGGAGCCTGGTGTCCCTGGGCACTGCCAAGCACCAGCTGCATCCCTGTCACCTGAGTCCTGCCCCAACGTGACCGGGACCAGGCATCTCCACCCCGTGATGTGGCGCCGGGAGGACTCTGGTGACCTGGTGCAAGAGTCACACCACAAACCCCAGCCAGGGGACTTTGCCCCGTGCCGACACGTCCGGCCCTACACCGCGAGGCTGCTTTGCATGGTCCGGAGCCACCCCACGGCCACCAGCCCAGGTGGGGTCCAGGGCCACCATCACTTTTTTCCTCCCTTATCCAGGGCACAACCTGGAGCCCCACAGCCACCTGTGTGCATCCCAGTACAAGGGACAGGGTGGGAATGCCTCGCTGCCACCTCCGAAGCTTCCCACTGCTTCCATGGCGCCCTTCCCGACCCGCAGGTCTCCCAGAATGTCCCCTCGGACCTGAGCATCTGCGCCCTGCTGTGGGCACATGGGGCGGCTGCACGGGGGTCCCGGCGCTCCCCACACCCCCCAAGCACCGGGTGCTGCACCTCGGGCAGAGCCCCCCGCCCCGTCCAGCCGGGGGGCTGTGGGGTCCCCGCGCCCAGCGGGGTCCCCGGCGGGGACAGCGGGGCTGCGCGGGAGCGCAGCGAGGCAAGGGAGCGGTGATTCAGCGGGACACGCAGCCGGCCCCGTGCCTGGGCGAGCCAGGGCAGGACGGGCACCGGCACGGCCCTCCCGGGGGCGGGCAGCGCCGGGGGGCAGCGCCGGGCACCCCCGCGGCCACGGCCGGGCGGGGGTCGCGCAGACCCCGGTCCCAGGGAGGCGCCGGCAGCGCCCGCGCAGCGCCGAGCGCCGGAGCGGCGGGGATGGGGATGGAAGAGGAGGAGGAGGACGAAGGGCAGGAGGTGGGGCTGGAAGTGAAACCGATTTGGGGGGGCGGGGCGGGCTCGTCATGTGAACGGCCGCATGCTCGGGCAGAAGTGGGTCACGGCGCGGCGGAGGGGCAGGTGCCAGAGCCGCCCGGTGCCGCCCGGTGCTTCCCGGTGCCGCCCGGTGCCTCCCGGTGCCTGCGCTCCCCGCCGCGCCCCGCGCCGCTCCGGACCCCCGCGCCCCCCCATGCGCCCCCCGGCGCCCTGACGGCGGCGGACACGATGCGAGGTGGGTCCGGGGGGGCTCGGGGCGCGGGGGGACCGGAGCGCGCGGCCGCGGGGGCAGCGGCGCAAGTTGGCCGCGGTGGGGGACGGGGGGACCCGCATCAGCCCCGCGGAGGGGGACGGGGGAGACCCGGCGTTGGCCCGGACGGGGGTACGGGGGGACCCGCATCAACCCCGCTGGTGAGGGACGGGGGTCCCGCGGCAGCCCCGCGGAGGGGGACGGGGGAGACTCGGCGTCAGAGCGGACGGGGACGAGGGGGGACCCGCGTCAGCCTCGCTGGAGAGGTACAAGGGGGGACCCGCACGAGCCCCGCGGAGGGGGATGGGAGCCGCGCCAGCCCCAACGGGGACACGGGAGAGACCCGCATCAGCCCCGCTGGAACGGGACAAGGGGGGACTCGCACCAGCTCCGCGGAGGGGGGACCAGGAGGGAACCCTCACCAAACCGCTCTGCCTCCTCCAGCTCCCCCTCCGTTAGGAATAAAATTCTTGTTTATTTTGCTTCGCTTTCCGACGCCGGCTTAGACCCGCTCTTAAGCTTTTCCTCGCACTAAACCCCTTAATCTCCTCTTCAATATGTTGGTCCCACCAGGGCTGGATTTATTGTGGGTTTTTTCCCCCCTTTTCCCCCTCCCCGTGGCATGGGGGGCAGTTTGGGAGGCACCTGCGAGGACGGGCAAAGGACCAGGTGCAATTTTGGGTGCCCCTTGTCCTGGTCAGGGATGAGTCGCGCCAGCACCTGCCTGGTTATTCCCGTTATGAAAGGCAATTCCTACTTGTCACCCCTCTGCTTTGCCAATCAGGCGGAGGGGAGGAGGAGGATGGAGGGAGGAAGGCTCCGGCGGGATGATCCACTGGGGCCTGGTGGTGGTGACGCAGCGGTGGCCAAACCCAGCTCTGTTCCTACAGAGCTGCTGGACCTCCCGCCCTGGGCTGGGGTTTTCATCCCCCCTTTAAAGCCACCCCAGCACTCGGTGATGCCCCTCCATAGGTGTGTTTTGGGGGTGCCTTGTGGGGTGTAGGTACCAGGAGGCTCATCCTCGAGCTCCTCAGACCCTGTTTCCTGCGGGCGCTGCGGCTCCGCCGCACTCTTGTGTAACGGTGGGGCCGGGGCGGGCGAGGGCGAGGCCGAGGTGAGCCCCCCACATCCCCCTTCCCACCCCGCCACGTCCCGGGATTTCACCTTTATTGGTGCGGAGGGAAGCATTAACGCCTGCCTAATTACCGACACTGCCGGCTCTTACGTAGCACTCGCACAGCCGGCACCAGCTTAATTAGCAACTGGGTGAACTTTTCCTTTTTTTATAATTTTTTTCCTTCTCCCCCCCCCCATTACTGCGTGCTGACCCTCATTTAGGGCCAAACCCCCCCGATATCCCACCGTTTCCCCCAGTGAGGTGTTTTTCCCGCAGTCCTGCGTCCTCATCTCTCGAAGCCCGAGTGCCGCATGGCGACGCCAAATTGACTCAATCTCCATTTTCCTCCCCAAAACCGCCCCTGCTCTGCCCCATTCCCCGGGGGGCCACAGCAGCTCCTCGCCCCTGTCCTTCCCTGCGCCGCGGATGCACCGGGGCCGGGGCAGAGGCTTTGCCTTGTATAATCCTATACGGTTTCCAGCCCTCCTGCTCACTTGTTTTGCAAGCAGCGTGGCGAGCAGCGTGCGGTGGCTCGGCAGCCTTTGCGACTTGTCCTAGTGACCTAGATCTGTCATTGGAAAAATCAGAGAGGGCGGAGGAGGAGCTTCCCTGCCCGTTTCGGCGGCGTGCACTCGCCGGCGCGGCCGAGGGCGGCCGGCACCCACCGGCCCTCCCGGCACGACGGCTGCCCCTGTCCCCGGTACCGCGGGATGGCTGTGCCTGTCACTTCCCAAAAATAAGCCTGGACGAGCAAGCTGTCCTCCGGCTTTGTGGGGTCCTGAGTGGCGCAGACGTGATTTGGGATCCTCGACCCTGATAACCCCAGGGAGGGGCAGCGCCCGGAGGGTGAAACGCGGTGTTGGGGAGATGGTGGTCCCTGGCCCCAAGCCGTCCTCCTCCCGTTCCCTCCTCTCTGTCACGTTTAACTTTGAACTCGGCTATTTAAAGAGCTGCTAATGTCTAAATCTCACCGGGTTTATCGGATGTGGCGAGCAGAGCTGCTCTCCTGCCTTTATTTAGCCCCAGGGAGATAATTCCCCCCGATTTAGCCGCAGGGCTGGAGGGGTTCTCCCTCCGCAGCCCGGTTTGTCCCCACCCCGGGCTGGCAGCAGGTCCCCCTCCCCGCTGCCTCACCTTTGCCATCCTTCTGCGCCAGCCAAAGTGCAAAGGGCTGCGTCCTGCGCCACCGGGGCTGGCCTTGGCACGCTGCTGCGTGGCACGGGAGCTGCTGAACCGGAGCAGCCGGGGCAGGGGCTGGGAGGCCGTGGGGGAGCCACGTCGCCCACCCAACACCACGACTTCCCAGCTGGAGACACACACTGCACCACGGACAGGGAAAAACAGCACCTCGCTGGGGACTGGGGTGCATGCAAAGCCCCCTGGCCACGTGGCCACGAGGGAAGGTTGCCAAAGATTGTCCTGGGGCAGGGTGAGAGCAGCTGAGCTGTGTTCTGGCCCAAAGTTTCCAGGAAATCTTTGCTAATCAATTAGGAAACCAGTTCCCACCTCCATCACCCCAGCCTGGCTCAGGGCCGCAGTTGTGTCATCTAAATTTTCCTTATTGCCTGCATGGCCCCAGTGCTGCTGCTGCCCCTGCTCCTGGAGCTGGGGCTGTGAACATCCAGCATGGGCCTGGCTTCTTTGGGGTTCCCTGGGATGCATGGATGGGGATGGGATTTGCCAGCAGCCATGGCCCCAATGCCGGGGTGTGGGAGACCCCGGGGTGCTGCAGCACGGGAGCCTGGTTAAAAGCAAAGCCATCAGCAGCTGTAATGGAGTGATAATTCCCTTTATTTCCTTATTTATTCCTACCCCACATCCACTGTCCCAAAACACAACTGCTGTTGGAGGCTGTGGGGAAGAGCAGTCGCTCCCGGGGTCAGAGGTTGCTGCAGGAGACGCAGGAGCAGAGCTGGGTTTTAGGGAAGGGACGGGGAGATGGGGTGGCATTGTAGGTCCCCGCGTGTCCCTGTGCAGCCTGGCCTCGTCCCCTGCTCAGGGTGCCCCGGGGGATGCTGAACCCCCTGGGAGGGGGGAGGACAGTGGTGGTGAAGCGTGGGAGCATCCCGGTGCCCTTGGTCGGGGCAGGGGGTGCCGGGGGCTGCGGGGCTGCTGCTAATTACCGGAGGTGCCCGCCCCGCGGCATCGACCGCGCGGCAGCGGGATGGGGCACGGACCTCCTTTCCCGGCAGGCTCGCTGGGTAATGAGCCAGGGCCCTGGAGAAGCGCCTGCCCCGGCAGCCGGGGGGTGTTTGGGGCAGGGGTGGCCACAGGGGCACGGAGCCACCTCCGAAACCCTCGGAGCTGGGATGCTCATCCCCTGCCTCTGGCAAGGGGCACCGTGGACTCAGGTGGCACCCCAAGGGAGGGGGTGGCCATATCCTGCCACCAGCCCCGTGGGTGTGTGGGGGGTGCTGGTTTGTCCTGGGGGACTGCACAGACAGGGACCTGCCAGTGCCCCCCGAAACACCCCCCTCCCAGGAGTCCTCACCTCCAAGCTGGGGGCACCCAGCGGAGCTGCTGGGAGAGGGGGCAGCTCCAAAAAGCCTCCAGCAGCAGTGAGGTTGCAGCATGTCCTGGGGCTCAATGGGGTGCTGAGGGTTTTGGGGTGATTCCCCCACAGCAGTGAGATCATATGGCCGAGGGGAGGGATGGGGGAGGAGGAGGAGGAGGATGCGGCCACCATCCTCTCTGCACCGCAGAGGAGGGGTCCGGACCTTCGTAGCCGGATCCTGCAGGGCCTGCCTTGTTTTGTTTTGAGGTGCGGGAGGGATGCCCGCCCTCGGGGCGGAGGCGATGGAGGGGAGGGTGTGCCGGCGCGGGACGAAGGCCGAGTCCTGCTCTGGGGAGGGCTGCTCTGGCTCTGCCGAAACCACCAGAGCCTCCAGCCTGGTCCGGGCCAAGCGGTGCTGGGCTGGAGGGGACACACGGCCGGGTCCGGGGGGGTGACAGGAGACCTGGGGGCTGTGCAGGGACAGCCCCGTGTCCCCCACAGAGCCCTGCGGCTCAGCGCAGCAAACACGTGTCCCCAGCTGGAGGGGTCACCCCAAAACGCCCCAAAACCCCCCTCCCCGGCGGCGGGAGGTGGGGGTGCCCCCCCGAGCCCCGGCTCGGCCCCGGGAAGGGTTAACGGCCGCGGTTACACAAGCGCGTGCGGCCACGGGCAGAAAAGTGTGTCAGTGGGACAGGATGGCTCCGAGCGCGGCGCAGCCGCCGGACCGGGGGCCATCGCCCCGCCACGGCCGAGCCCCGTGGTCGGACCGTGCCCACGGGGCCACTTACATAAGGGCCGGCCGGTGGCAGCGGGCCGGGAGTTGGGCAAGAAGTGTTTACAGTGGGAGGAGAGCAAATACCACCGCCGGGACATTTTAATTGCCGGCTGCGGATCATTGTTATTTATTTTTTTAACCCTTTGGTTTTGGTTTTGGTTTGTTGTTTTTTTTTTTTTTCCCCTGCTCCCTGTCTTAGCCCCGTTGGCCCCAGGGTGCAGTTTCCCTTCCCGCCCCCCCCGGGCAGAGGGAAGGGGTTCTCCCCCACCTAAACGACCCCCGTTTGCACAGCGTGGCTGATGCTCGCAGGGTTTTGGTGGGAGGAGAAGCCAAGTGCTCCCGTGGGGAAACTGAGGCACGGGGAAGGGGGGCACACCCGGAGTGTGGGGTCTGCTGAGATGTTTCCCCCTTATCACAGTGAGATTTGGGGGATGCAGGGTGCTGCTGTGGCCACCCCACCAGCGCCCACATCCCTCCTTGTCCTGCTGGGTTCGCCCCAGGGGGGTGTTCAAGGGTCCCACGGGAGATGGTCTGGCAGCCCCGGGGGTCCCGGGAGGGACAAGGTGTTGGGCACCTTGCGGCACAAGGGGACACCGAGGGAGCCGAGCTGGTGATTCAGCCCGGGCTTACGATCCGAGCAGCAATTAAGCGCCGTCCTGGGCTGTAATTGCCATCGCCGGGGTTACGGCCGCGGATCGACGTCAGTTATTTGGGGCGAACGTCTTCCGAGCGGGTCAGGTGCCGGTGGCGGGCACGGCCGGGTAATTAGCAGGATGGCAATTAGAGCCCCAAAAGGCTGCGGACGGTCGAAGGGCTTCTCCTTCGCCAGGAGGAGCCAGGGCAGCATCATCCCCACGCACTCTTAGCTCTGGCTCCGGGGGGCTCTCAGGGGGCTCTCGGGGGTCCCCTCCCTCTGTGGGTGCAGGGGCAGGGTTTGGCCATCGGCATCACACGAAGCATCGGCGTCCCTGTGAGCTCGGGTGTGTTTTGTGGGGCACACGGAGCGGCACCCCCGGGCTGTGCCGGGTGGGTGCCGGTGGGTGCCAGGCCGAGCTCAGCCCGGTGCCGGTAATTCCGGGTACCGGGAGTATCGGCCGCGGGCGTGAGGGCGCGGCGCCCGCGATGCATCACCCGCGCTGCCGGCGGCTGCAATTAACGTTGCATAACGAGCCGACGCCGCTTCCTGCCGGGGGTGGCACCCCCTCCCTGTGCCCCCCGCGATGCCACCACCTCTCTGTCCCATCCGGGCGGTCGGGGCAGGGCTTGGGGCAGGGCGGCGGGGCGGGGAGGGGTCCCCGCCGTTTGCGGGTTGCATCCCGTTTCCAGCGGCGTGGGTGAAGGTGGCAGCAGGATCCAGGGAATTGGAGGGTGTGTCGGTCATCGGAGCCGGGTGGTGGTTTGGGGGTGGGCACACAGGGCCCTGTCGATGCCTCCATCCCCCCGCCAAAGGGGCTGTGATGCCAGTGCAGTTGAGGGGGCTATGAGGATGCTCTGGCCATCCCTGCCTGCTCCCTGCCCACTCCTGCCAGCTCTGCTGCCCCAGGCCCAGAACACAGCAGAGGTGCAGACAGCAGCTTTGGGGAGGGGCTGGGGCAGGAATGTGACCACCTTGAGTCTGAGGGGAACAACACACAGCCCTGGGAGAAGCCCGGCTCAGCAACCTTAGGAAGGAAGGGTAAACCCCCAAATCACCTGGTGCATTCGGGGCAGGACCTGAGCAGCGAGGCAGTGGATGCAGGAGGGATCCATCCCTCACTTGCACCTGGGTTTGGAGCGAGTCCTTCCCCAGTGTGGCCGGGAGCAAACTGCCCCCAGAGGGTCAGTAATGGCAGCCCTGGGGGGGACCAATGCCATCCCCGGGGGAATGAGCGTCCCCAGGGTACCAACTGCATCCTGGAGATACCAGCTGCACCCCTGGGGGTACCGATTGCATCCCTGGGGGACTGAAAACATCCGTGGAGGGCCGAAGGCAGCCCTGGGGGACTGATGACAGCTTGGCTGCCCCTGTGCCCAGGGAGACTCCACTGCCCCAGCCCAGCCCCCCCTGCATCACTGAGGGACCCCAGGGCACCGCTGGGTGCCGGGGGCAGTGGCACTGGCCGAGCACTGGGACTGTCCCTCACGGAGACGGCCCCAAAAAACACATCCCTCTCCCAGAGCCGATGGCTCCCAGGGGAGAAGAGAGGCAGAAGGGAATTACCCAAGCGGGGATTTGCACAGGCCCAGGAGATTGGAAATAACCATAATCTGGCCGTGGGGGTTATTTTGGCGCGGCGGCGCCTGCCCAGCACCCTCGAGAGCAGCGCCGGGCTGGGCCCGGCCGGGGGGTGCGGGGCTGCGGCGGGGATTAGAGGGTGCAGAGATGCCGGGAGGCACGTACGAGTCCCGGGGGTGCCCTGCGTCCCCCCCGGCGTGCGTGGGGAGGGCAGAGCCAGCGCAGATCTGGGGCAGCTGGAAAATGAGGAGGACGAAGCCTATTAGCAGCTCAGTGCCAGCGAAGCAGAAGCGGGGAGGGAAGCGGATTTGCGGGGGGAAGGGGGCCGGGACCTTGAGCTGGGGATGGCTATATCGGTCCTGGGTTTCAGAGGAGCTGCTGGGGGGATGGGGAGGGCCCAGACCCTTTGCTTGGTCCAGCTGTGTGGCAGGAGAGCATCCACAGCTGCGGGGATGGGGACGGTCCCTGTGCAAAGAGTGTCCCTGTCCTGGTGCACACACTGGTTGAAGAGCAAGGAGAATGATTCCAAAACAGGGGCCTGGGCAGGCTGGTGCACAAACATCCTGTGCTCTCCCGGCTCCAAGGCCTTTCCTACTCTGTCTCGTGCTGCTGGAGGGGATGGGGGAGCAGATGGGGGTACCCCACACCCTGTGTGAGCCTTCTTGAGGACCTCTCTGAGGTGGAAGCGTCCTTGCAGGGGCTGCGGGAAGGGCTGAGCTGCCGGTGGGTCCAACTCTTGTGCCTGAGTTTCCCCTCGTGGAGAGGGGTCCTGCTCCCTCCTCCTGCTCAGCATTGACCACCATTAACCCCCGCGGTTTTCCCCCTTTTCCCCTCCTCCCCAGCCCAAATCGAGGTGATCCCGTGCAAGATCTGCGGAGACAAGTCCTCAGGGATCCACTACGGTGTCATCACCTGCGAGGGCTGCAAGGTGAGCCCGGGGACGGCGGCTGCCGGCGGGTGGGGGCAGCTGCGGGGGCCTGGCATTCCAGCCGGGCACTTTCCCAACCCGTCCCGTCCCCGCGCAGGGTTTTTTCCGGAGGAGCCAGCAGAACAACGCCAGCTACTCCTGCTCCCGGCAGAGGAACTGCCTGATCGACCGCACCAACCGCAACCGCTGCCAGCACTGCCGCCTGCAGAAATGCCTGGCGCTGGGCATGTCCCGCGACGGTGAGTCGTGCCCGGGGTCCCCAGGGGCCGTCTGCTCCCCCGCGGAGCCGGTCGGGCTGTCGGGATGAAGGTGCTCCCCCCGCAGGGCCGGCCCGGTGCAAGGAGGGTTTGGGAAGCGAGAAACGCTTTCGCGTTTTCCGCGGGAAGTCGATTCAATCGGTTCTGTTCTGCTCGACCCAGGGTTGGTCTGGGGCGGGGGGTGCATCCGGCGGGGTCCCTGCCCCTCTCAAGGCTCGTACAGCGGCTGCCCCGGGGGTCAGGACCCTTCCCAGGCCGGGGGGTGGTCCCGGCTTTGCTCCGGGGCGAGGCTGCCCTGACACGGCCGCGTCTCTCCCGGGGCAGCGGTGAAGTTCGGCCGCATGTCCAAGAAGCAGCGGGACAGCCTCTACGCCGAGGTGCAGAAGCACCAGCAGAGCCAGGAGCAGAGCGGGGGCACCAAGGATGAGCCCGAGCCCCTGAGCCGCGTCTACACCACGAGCGTGAGCAGCGGGCTCTCGGACCTGGACGACATCTCCACGCTGTCCGACGGGCTCCTCTTCGACTTCCCCCTCACCCCCGACGGCAGCAGCACCTACTACAACCTGGACCTGCTGGCCTCGGCACAGCCCTCACCCGACCAGTCCAGCCTGGACGTGGCCGACGCCACGCTCATCAAGCAGGAGTCCATCTACGAGCTGATGCTGGAGCCGGCCCTGTTCGCCCACGGGGCGCTGGAGGGGGGGCAGCTGCCCCCCGACATCTCCGTGCTGGAGATCGGTGAGCGCCAGGGCAGCCCCGGAGGGATGTGGGGTTGTGCAGCCCTGGGGACGGTGCTCGGGGCCACCCCAGCACCTTGCAGGACACATCCAGCTCTGGGTGCCCACACCAGGCACACCCTGAGCGACCTGGGATAGCAGAAGGTGTCCCTGCCTGTGGCAGGGGGTGGAATGAGCTTCAAGGTGGATCAGTGGATGAGCTTTGAGGTCCCTCCCAACCCAAACCATTCTGGGGTTTTATTCTATGATAGTGAGGGACTGACCCGGCCTCGGCTCTCAGAGCAGCCCCAAGCCCTCCAGGCTGAGCACGGATGGAGCTCAGCACACCTGAGACCGTGTGGAACATCCCCTGCTGTGCCTTGGGGACAGCCCCCAGCACTCTGTCTGTGCTCACACCCCCGTGACGCCGCACCGAGTCCCTCTCCCCCTCCAGCCCCCAGCCCCGGCAGCCCCCCAGGACACCCAGGAGAGGACGGGTGTGGGGTGTGGGGGCAGGGGGCTCACCAGCACTGTCCCCACCTTGCAGACCGGGTGGCCCAGAACGTGGTGAAGTCTCACCTGGAGACGTGCCAGTACACGACGGAGGAGCTCAAGCGCCTGGCCTGGAGCCTCTACTCCCCCGAGGAGGTCCGTGCCCTGCAGAGCAAGGTGAGTGCCACTGCCACGGCCCCCACGGCCCCCCAGCACAGCCAGCGTCCCCTGGGGTGGGGGTGAAGGCGAGGAGGGTCCTTCAGTGCTTCGGGAGCTGCAAAAGCCCAGTGTCGGGGGGAAGGTGCGGTGGCAGCTCCTGTCCCGGGTGTCCTGATGCCACCACGCCTGGCACGGCATGGGAGTCCCCTCCCTGCCCCCGGCGTGGTGGGGAGGGGGCAGCGGCAGAGCCGGGGGGCAGCACAGCCTGAGGGCCGTCCCTGTGCCGCAGAGCTGCGAGGCCATGTGGCAGCAGTGCTCGCTGCAGATCTCCAACGCCATCCAGTACGTGGTGGAGTTCGCCAAGCGCATCGACGGCTTCATGGAGCTCTGCCAGAACGACCAGATCATCCTCCTGAAAGCCGGTAAGGGGGGGATCCCACCGCCCCCCTCGCGTCCCTGCCACCCCCCTTGTGTCCCCACTGTCCCCCCGTGTCCCCAGCACCTCTCCCAGCAGCAGCCACGGTGCCAAAGGTGTATCCCATCTCTTCTCTTTCCTCTTGGAGCCTCCCCTCCCTCCTGCCCCAGCTCTCCCAGTGCTGGGCTGGAAGGAGCTGAAGGTCGTGTGTAAGGGTGGTGGTGCGGGGAGGGGACATGGGGAGTGGCTGCCTTGGACAGAGGCTTTTCTCCCGGTCACTCTCATCCAAATGTCATCCAGAAGCTGGGATGGAAATGAGCAGGGCAGGTTTTCCCCTGGGAAAATGGATACCAAGTCCAAAGGGGAGCAGGGAGGGAGAAGAGAAAAGGATTGGCCTCTTCTCCCAGCAAGAGACTGGGAAGAGGAGGATGATGGCAGCACACACCCATGTCCCCCACCCACCCATCTGCCTGAGCTGGTGATGCCGTGCCCAGGCCAGGGACCTGAATGTGTAAAAGCCCCAAAATAGTCGAAAAGCCTCCCAGTTCCTCATCAGGGCTGGGGGGCTGAGAGCCTCACCCAGCACAGGGGGTGCGTGCCTGTGTCCCAACAGGATGTTGTACCCTGAAGCCAGAGCTGTCCGTGCCCGACACGCTGGAGTTTAACTCGTTCTTTCATTTCTTCCTCCCATTTTCTTTTTATTTATTTTGTTCTCACCCCCTCCTCTCTCGGTGCTCCACCACAACCTCGGTCTCTCTGCCAATGACTGGATAATATTTCCCTTCGGTGAAATATTGTGGTCACAATTGGAAACCTAAAAAAAAAAAACCCCAACCAATCCCAAAACCCAAAACGGATTTGTTGGAATAACCATTCTGCTCTTGGGAATGAACAATCTGGACTTCAAACGTGCACTGGGGGCTTTCCTCTTTACCTTTGGTCCTGGGATGATGGAAACCCCTTGACCTTCCCTGCCCTGCCCTGCCCTGCCCTG
>NW_016690470.1:928540-940112 GCF_001604755.1 Lepidothrix coronata
CTGGCAGCCTTGGGGCCGTGCCCACTGCCCTGGGGAGCCTGGGCAGTGCCCCAGCACCCTGTGGGGGAAGAACCTTTCCCTGAGATCCATCCCAAACCTCCCCTGACGCGACTTCCTCGGCACTGGTTCCTTGGTGTTTGACCTCAGTCGTTCCTCGCGAAGGAGGTTGGGGGGAAAAAATGCACAAAATGCGTCTGCCAAAACCCCTCTGTGGGGAGAGGAGCTGTGTCACCCACAGCGGGGGGAGGGCATGGAGGGAGGCCCAGCTGGCCGTGCCACTGTCCCCAAAACCATCCCAGAGGAGACCCCCCGGCAGCTGTGCCCTGGTGTCCCTCACAGATCGCCCCTGGCTGACCGAGTCCAAGAAGGTGCAGAAGCTGCAGGACAAGATCTACGTGGCCCTGCAGCACGAGATCCAGAAGAAACACTCCGCTGAGGACAAGCTCTCGAAGGTGGGGGGTGGCACGGGGGGGCACAGGCGGGGGCTGTGCCAGGGGGTGTCTGAGCTGGGGCACGGGGCTCCACCAGAGCTCAGGAGCCACACACGGGCGTTCCTGGGGTGCTCAGACCTGCCCAAGGAGGAGAAGAATTTCCCTTTCCAGGGGCTGTGAATCTCCTGGCAGTGCAGGCAGAGGCAGCCCCGGGCTGCTGAGCGTGGCACTGCAGCAGGCAGCGGGTTTTTTGGGCAAAAGGAGCCATTTCAGGAATACTTTGGGCAGCACAGAGCAGGGAGGGGGGCCCTGGGGGCTCCTTGAGCCCTCCCAGGTGCCGGTTTTCCTGGGGAAAGATGTGGGTTTGGGGGTGAGGCCACGTTGCTGCCAGGCTGCCCAAAGGGGGGCTGTCTGCTGGTGCCCCAGTGCCAGGCAGAGCCACTGGTCCCCAAACCCACCCGTTGTCCCCAAGGGAGGAGGAACAGCAGGAACAGCAGGGCAAGGGACACAAACTGGGAACCCAGTGGTCCCCAAACCCACCCATTTTCCCCAAGGAAGGGGGAACAACGACACAGGGACATTAATTGGGAATCCAGTGGTCCCCAAACCCACCTGCTTGTCCCCAAGGAAAGGGGAACAGCAGCATTAGGGACAGTGGTTGGGAACCCAGTCATCCCCAAACCCATCCATTCTCCCCAGGGGAGGGAGAACAGCAGGGCAGGGTACACAGGTGGGAACCCAGCGGTCCCCAAACCCTCCTGCTTGTCCCCAGGGAAGGGGGAACGACAGCACAGGGACACTGGCTGGGAACCCAGCGGGGTCACCAGCTCCTCCTCTCCCCACAGATGGTTTCCAAGCTGCCCTTGATGAAGACCATTTGCAACCTGCACTTGGACAAGCTGGAATTTTTCCGTCTCCTGCACCCGGAGACCGCCATGAACTTCCCTCCCCTGTACAAGGAGGTTTTCAACTCGGAGCTGCAGTACAGCGACCCTCGCGAGAGCTAAGGCCGGGAGCCACCTCGAGGCCCTTCGAGCCCCCCAGAATTTGGAGACGAACTGCACTTCAGAGGTTTGGGGCAGTTTATTTAAATCAAGTCAATCAAACTCAAGAGAAGCCGGGGGGGCTGCGGGTGCCCCCAGCCCTGTGGCCCCGCCGTGGATTGCAATAGCTCTTGAATGTAAAGCACCTTGAAGGAAAAAGCAAATGGACTTTGCCATACCAGTGAAATGAATGTGAAATCTCTGCTGGGGAGGGGAGATGCTCCTGGCAGTCCTGCTGTCCTGGCTGCACTCTCCACCTCTGATTTTTTTTTTTAATTATTGGGTTTTTTTGTTTTTTGCTTTTTTTTACCCAAACACAAGACATGGGATAAAGAAGGGGCGATGCTGACTCGGCTGGGTGGGGTGGGCTGGAGCTGAGGAGAGGGAAAAGGGAGAGCCTTTGGTTTATTCCTTCTCCCAGGGGTGCAGTGAGCCCACGGGAGCTTGGCTGAGAAAGACCTGGCTGTGGCTGGGGGGGGATTCAGCACAAGATGTTCCCGTGGAGGAGGCTGGTGTGAGGGAAGGGACGCCCAACACCACAGGGAAAAAGCTCTGCAGGGCCTCCGTGTCCTCCATCACAGCATTTCCCCAAATGCCCGGCCAACTGCCCACCCAGCTGGGCTTTTTGGAGCTGATTTGGCAGATCCACCTGCCTCATGCCACCTTTCCACCCCCCCAGTGCTTTTCCCAGCCCGTGTGACTGCAGCCAGAGCCCGGCTCCAGCTGCTCCACCCCGGCGGTGCCGGGGCTGTCCCTGTCCCCACAGTGGTGGCTCTCTGGGTGCTGGTGTTGTCTCATCGAGCCCATTAAAATTTCCCCGTGGCTCAGCACCCAGGGGAGGGTTTGAGGCCCTTCCTCCACCCACCCCCATCCCTCTGCCAGGTCCCTCCTTCCCACACTGGCACCACCGGGAGCACGGACGTGGCTGCTCTTGCAAGTTGAGTTGGACCCAGGCTCTTCCCCCCAAGGAGCTCCTTAGAACTGTTATTTTGGGGCTTGTTCTCCATTTAGCAGGATTTAGGAGCTTTTCAGGGGGAGAAACTGCCCATTGGGGTCAAGGGGAAGCGGAAGGTCCTTATTCCTTCCCTTCAAGGAATTAGGGTGATGGGAAGGAATGTGGTGTGGTCGGGACCTGCTGCTCCAAGCTCGGGAGGCTCAAAGGTGACAAAGGGAAGGATTTGTGGGGTGATGCTGTGATAGTCCTCAGCAGTGGGAACACTTGAGAGACTCTGTGGCTCTGCAGATGGTTTTTTCCGTCCCTGTTCCTGCTCCTCCTGCAGCAAATGCCAAAAACAAGGGAAAACCCTGCTCCGAGGCAGCCCCAGTTTCTGCTGACAAAGGGCTAAAACCCCGAGCCCCTTCCTGCTTCATGCTGATCCCTCGTGCTCCCAACCCCCTCCTGCAGCAGTTTGGACCATCTCTGAGTGGGAACCAGAGACCTTCAGCTCCACAATTGCACCCCTTGAACTCAAGGAGCAGCTCTCTTGGCGTTGTCAGGGACGTTCGTGCTCTTGGGTGAAAGATGTCCCAGGGAAGAGCACGGACCAACCTCGAGCAGGGAAGAGTCGCCGGTGGGATTTCTGCCTCGGCCTAAGGCAGAGGGAGATGTGGGGGCTGTGCAGGGTTTGAGAACCACATCTGAACTGCTCCTTGGAGGAGATCAGAGCCCTCTCCAGCACTGTTGGAGCCCAGGAATCTGGGAAAGGCTGCCAACCCTCCCACGGCCCCACGTGAGTGCCAACGCGTCGTCCTCGTCCGCCGGGCTGGGGACGTGCCCCGCTGGCTTCCCGCCCTCTCAGCTCCTCAAGCTTGGACAGAAGTGAGAAGTCAGCGCTGCCTTTTACATCCAGAGGGTTGTGCCTTTTTTTTGGGAGCATCAGCACCGGGAGAAGCGCCCTGTGGGAACGACTGTGCTTTGCGGCTCGCCCTCGGCGCGGCGGGACAGCGGCGCCGCCTTTCCCGGAGGGACACGGGTCTTCTGAAGTATTTGGGGGAAAAGGAGAAGAAAAAAAAAAAAAAAAAAAAAAGCACGCCCCTTGTTTCACCCCCCGGTGTTCGTCAGCTTTGCGGCTCGCCCTCGGCGCGGCGGGACAGCGGCGCCGCCTTTCCCGGAGGGACACGGGTCTTCTGAAGTATTTGGGGGAAAAGGAGAAGAAAAAAAAAAAAAAAGAAAAGCACAGCCCCTTGTTTTCACCCCCGGTGTTCGTCAGCACCGCCGGTTCCAAGGAAGCACCTTAAACTCGGGAACAGCCCCCGCCGCCCAGCGGCTTCGTCCTGGCTCGTGACACAGCGTCCGCCTCGTGGGAGAGGTTTTGGATCCTGAGCAATAAAAAAAGCCCCCCCGTGGGAACCTAGGGAAGACTGGAAGTATTAAAGACACGTGTAACTCGACCTGCCAAACCGCGGGGAACCTGCACTTTCTACGTTCTCTTTGACGGAACCGACTCGACTCGCTGATTTCTCGGGAGGGGATAAAGTGATTCCACGTCGATTCAGTGATTTCTTCTGGCTTGGGATGGGCGAGATGCCCGGGAAGGGATGGCAAGGGCTGCGGCCAAGGCTGTGCCGAGGTCCCTCGTGCCCCGCTGGGCCTCCAGGAGCATCGAGGGAAAGGGCAAAGGACAAAAACCTGGGTAGAAATGCCTGAAAAAGGGAGATTTCCCCTCTCCCTGTGCCAGGGCTGCGTGTGCCCACTGGGGATGATGCCCAGGAGCCCCAAGACCCCCAAATTGCTCTGATGCTCCGTCCTTGGTGTCTTGGAGATGTTTCCAACCCTCCAGCCATGGGATGTTTGGCCGCTTTCCCATCCAACAGCCCTGGGGAGCCTCTCACAGTGATGGCTCTTGTCCAGACCAAGATTAATTTCGTGTTTGTTTGTTTGCTCTGGCAGTTTAGCTGAGTGTCCATTTCCACCTGCAGAACCCTCACACTGTGTATAAAATAATGGATCAAAAATATATATAATATATATTCTTGTGAATGTTGGTGCAAAAGAGAAAAATATATAAAGTTTCAGTCGGTTTTATGTTATTTTTTATCTCTTATGAATGAAAGAAAGAAATGGAAAACCTTTTCTTTCCATTTACCACCCTCCACACACACCTACCTGTAGATACCAACAGGTTTTATGGAAATGTTTTACTTTTTAGATTTAGGAAAATGCTTCTGTTCTCATTGAATGTTCTGTCTTGTAAGATTGTAATTTCTATTTTTTTAAAGAAAAGAAAATAACTAAATAAAATTTCCTCTTTCGGACCAGTCAGCTTAGGAAGGGAGGGCAGGGGAGGGAGAAACGTTTATTTAAGGACAAAACTTGTTGTCTGAATTTTTCATGACATTAAATAAAAAGTAATATAATGTATGGATGAAAAGCTTTCTATTGAGGTGTGTTCTATAGGTACATAGATGTATATTGCACAGAATTTGCAGGAAGAAAAATAAAGCCTGTTTTGCAAGGTCAAAAAAAAAAAGAATTAATAATGTTGGAAACAGTGATTTTAAACTTTAGCAAAGGGCAAGACTGGAAGGGAATCTCTTAAAATCATGGAAAAAACCTTTAATTTTCCCATGAGCTCAGGACCAGCTGGATCAGAATCATGGAATGGTTTGGGTTGGGAGGGACATTAAAACTCATCCAGTCCCACCCCCTGTCATGGGCAGGGACACCTTCCACTAGCCCAGGTTGCTCCTTTGATCCAACCTGGCCTTGGACACTCCCAGGGATGGGGCAGCCACAGCTGCTCTGGGCAACCTGTGCCAGGGCCTCCCCACCCTCACAGGGGAGAATTCCTTCCCAATGTCCCATCCATCCTGCGCAGGGTTTGGACACAACGGGAGATTTCAGGTGTTGGAAGGTGTTATGGGTTCCCTTGACGCCAGGCACACACTGAGGTGAGCTGGGAAGAGGCTGGATTTGTGCCCAGAACCCCTGTGTTGTGTTCCAAGAGCCCTTGGAAGCACTTCCCGGTGCCCCCTCCCTGCATCCTCCAGCTTGGGCACTCTGAGGGAGAGCCAAGATCTGGGAAGGGGCTTCATCTGGGCAACCCCTCCAGACCGAGGACAGGGACTGTCCCTGGCAGCACAGGGGACACATTTTGGGGCAGGAGGCTGGGGACAGGTCTGGGGGATGGGGGGATGTGTGGGGGAATGAGGGACAGCCCAGGCATGGCAGGAATTCATTTTTGAACAGTTCCCAGTCCCGGGAAGGAAAGAATGCCCTGGATATACAAGGGACACATGGATAGCATGCTCTGGATACAACAAGGATGCCAGGACTCAGATGCAAAGTGCTAATCCCTGCTCTGGGACCAGGGACAGGACCCAGGGAAGGGCTGGAGCTGTGCCAGGGGGTTGGGATGGATCTCAGGGAAAGGTTCTTCCCCCACAGGGTGCTGGGGCACTGCCCAGGCTCCCCAGGGCAGTGGGCACGGCCCCAAGGCTGCCAGAGCTCCAGGAGGGTTTGGACAACGCTCTGAGGGCCAGGGTGGGATTGTTGGGGTGTCTGTGCAGGGCCAGGGGTTGGACTGGATGGACCTTGTGGGTCCCTTCCAGCTCAGGAGATTCAGGATTCTGTGATTCTCTGGTCAGGATGCAGACGGGTCAAAGGCATCACTGGGTGTGAAAGGTGCAAACCCCATCCTCCCTTCCCTCTCCTTCCCCTCCAGTTCTCCCCTGGGTGCCCATCCGGAGCCCATCCTGTGCAAATCCAGAGTTGTGTCCCTCAGCAGCACAGCTGGACTGTCCTGGAGCTGTGGAGCAGAGGGGAATGATGATCAGGAATCCTTGGGGCAGCAGGGTCAGTCAATCCCAGGGTTTTGCCTCACCAGCTGCCATTCCCAGGGGACAGCACAGCTCCTCTTTCCTGTTCCCACCCGTGGAATTCACATATTGCAGGATAAATCCTGGCTGCTACAGAGAACTGGGAACAGCCAGAAACAGAGCACAGCTTGTGGAGATGTGGGGAGGTGTCATCACCCCCTTTGGAGGTGGAGGGAGCAGAGCTGGGGTGTCCATGTGGGAGCACCCAGGGATCACCTGGAGCTCACGGTGTCACACCCACAGTCCCATCAAATTGCTGCACGGTGACACTCTTACTCGATTTTCATTTAAAAAAGGTCTTTTCCCGTCCCCCCCCCCCCCCCCGAAAAATCAAGTTTCTTTGGTGTATTTTGGAAAAAATATAAAGTATGGGAAATCTGTTAACAAAATTCCTTGTGAAGAGCTGCTCTCTAAACAAAACGTGTTCAGGAAAAATGGCCTTTCAGCTCCAGGGGAGAAGCTGGGAATTATCCAGGAGGTGTCTGGGGGTCCCGGTGGGCTCTGGGAGCCCGAACACCTCCAGCCAGAGGCGGCAGGATGGGATCCCGTGGTTGTCCCGCGGGACAGGAGTTTGGGATATGAGGGTGACCCGGGGGTCGGTGTCCCCACCGCGGTTCCCCCCAGTTCGTGCTCCCTCTCTTACTGGTCCAGCAGCGCTGGATTTACTGGGGCCGAGTGACCTCTACTGGTTTATACCCAAAATATTCCCTGCGTGCCTGGGATCCGGATGGATGGAGGCAGGAGGCCTGATCCTTCCTTCCCAAAAAACACCTGCCCAGCTGGGAAGTGCTGGAGCCAGTGGCACTGCCCGTGCCCCTTTTTGGGGACAATCCCCAGGAAAACTGGGCAGCCCACCCAGAGCAGGGGCCAAACACAACCAGTGACCCCCAAGAGGTGGATTTTAGGGAAACTTGGCAGAGTTTGGGGAAGTTTTAGGGAAAGTTTACAGGGAGAGGCCTCAGTATTTGCTCAGCCAAGAGGGGTGAGCCTGACACAGCCTGGGAGTGCTGGGACAGAAACTACAGCCCCAGGGCTTGGAAAGGTTTTTTAAAGTACAGTTGGGGTTATAAATGGCCAGATTTAAAGGATTTTCAGAGAGCTGGGACCTTGGAGAGGGATCCCTACCTAAGGAGTCTCTAAGGAGTCTAATGGAAATAAGGAATTAAGGAGCTCTAAAACCAAAGAAAAGTGTTCAGGCTGGAAGGGATCAGAAAAAAAAAACAAACTAAATAAAATTTCCTCTTTCAGATCAATCAGCTTAGGAAGGGAGGGCAGGGGAGGGAGACATGTTTATTTAAGGACAAAACTGTTCTCTGAATTTTTCATTACATTAAATAAAAAGTAATATAATGTATGGATGAAAACCTTTTTGTCGAGGTGTGTTCTGTAGACACACAGAGGTGTGCACCGCACAAAATTTCAAGGAAGAAAAATAAAGTCTGTTTTGCAAGGTAAAAAAAAAAACATTTAGTAACGTTGGAAGTCGTGTTTTTAAGTTTTAGCAAAGGGTGAGACTGGACGTAGTGGAAAAAAACTTTAATTTTTTTCTGTGGGCTCAGGACCCAGCTGGACCAGAATCATGGAATGGTTTGGGTTGAAAAACACCTTAAAGAGCATCTCATCACACCCCCTGCCATGGGGAGGGACACCTTCCACTAGCCCAGGTTGCTCCAAGCCCCCTCCAACCTGGCCTTGGACACTCCCAGGGATGGGGCAGCCACAGCTGCTCTGGGAAACCTGTGCCAGGGCCTCCCCACCCTCACAGCCAACAATTCCTGCCCAATATCCCATCTATCCCTGCCCTCTGGCACTGGGAAGCCATTCCCCCTTGTCCTGTCCCTCCATCCCTTGTCCCAAGTCCCTCTCCAGCTCTCCTTGACCCTCTTTAGGCCCTGGAAGGGGCTCTCAGCTCTCCCTGGAGCCTTCTCTCCTCCATGTGAGCACCCTCAGCTCTCCCGGTCTCTCTCCATGGCAAAGGGGCTCCTTCGGATGGATCCCTTGGATCATCTCCACGTTCCCCCCGGCAGAGCCCCCCGGCAGAGCCCCCCGGCGGGGTCGGTCGCGGAACCTCGCACAGTTCTGTCCCTCGCGGCCGCCGTAGGACTCCCCCGCCCCTCCCGCCCGCCCTGCCCCTCACATGACAGCGGGCGGGGTGGTGCCGCGATGCACTCTGGGAGTTGTAGTCCAAGGCGCGGGGAGCGCAGCGGGCGCGGCCATTGGCGGGACTCCGTTTCCCAGAGCGCCCCGCGGCGGCCCCGGGGGGAGCGGGAGCGGGCGATCGGTGAGGTGGGACCGGGGGCGCCGGGCCGGGGAGCGGGGGCTGAGGGGGAGCCGGGGGTCGTGGACGGGGAGCTGGGGAGGGGGGGTCAGCAGGTGGCCTCGGAGGAGGGATGGCGGGGGTCGGAGGGGAGAGCTGAGGGTCGTGGGGAGGGAGCCGAGGGTTGGGGCGGGGGCAGAGCTGGAGAGGTCAGGGGGGAGCTGAGGGTCGGGGGCGGTCCGGGGAGGGCGAGCCGGGGGTCATGGAGGAGGATTTGGGGGTCGGGAGTGGGAGCGGGTATGGGAGGAGGGATGGGGGGTCGGAGGTGGCGCGGCGGGGGTCGTCGGGGCGAGCCTGGCGTTAGGGAGGGGGAGCTGCGGGTCGTGGAGGAGGAGTTGGGGGGTCCAAGGGGGCCGGGGGAGGGAGAGCTGGGAGTCGGGAGGGGGAGCCTGGGGGTCGGGGGGTGCCGGGGAAGGGGGATCTGGGGGTCGGGAGGGCAGCTTGAAGGGTCGGGGTGGAGGGAGCTGGGCGGGTCTGGGGGAGAGCTGAGGGTCGAGGGTGGCCGGGGGAAGGAGAGCAGGAGCTGGGGGTCGTGGAGGAGGAGTTGGGGCTCGGGAGAGGGAGCTGGGGGTCTGAGGGGGGGGAGCAGGTGGGCTCGGAGGAGTTGTGGGGGGAGCTGGGGGCCGGGGAGGGGGCGCGGGGGGTGCCAGGGGTATAACGGGGCCGGGAGGTGGGTGACAGTGCCTCGGGCCGGGGGTGTCACGGGGGCAGCAGCGGTGGGGGCGGCAGGGAGGGGGTGTCGGGGGGGCTGAGCTCGGGGAGGGATCGGGGACAGGTCTGGGGGGACGGACGGGGCGTGTGTCGGGAGGAATCGGGGCCAGCCCGGGATCGGGGGCGGCCCCGGTGGGAGCCGCTATCGGGGGCAGCGGGAGGGGGTGGGGACAGGAGGCGGAGGGTGGAGAGGGGTCCTGTGCCCTGCAGGGTGAGACCCCCACCCCCGGAGGCTGCGAGCTGGGGCATCGGGAATGTGCCTCCCACGGCTCCCTCCTGCCTTAGCCCTGGGAGCTGCCACCGGGCTCGGGGGGACACGGGAGGGTCAGGGGACAGGGTGACACAGTCCAGCTGCTGCTGGGGAGGGTCGTGGTTCTCCAGGGACTGTCAGGGTGAAGCTCCCTGATGTGTGTGGTTTGGGTACTGGCTCCTTCAGGTGCTGCCCTGGATAGAGGCAGCACAGGCATGTCGTGATTTTAATTCCCCCTCTCTGCTCTCAGGGTTTTGTGAGCTCAAGGAACTCTCGTGTGGAACCTGTGATGAGGAGAGCAGTGAGTTAGAAATTAGGCAATTAATGGATGGATTAATTTAGCTTTTCTGTGTTATTCTAGGCTAATTAGCGTTGTTGCTGCTGTCTGTGTGAGGCCAGTCTGAGAGGGTGACAGGGAGTGGAACAGGCCTGTGCCCTGAGCACAGATACTTCAGTGTTTCTGTGGGTTTTGTCTTCCCCTTGAGCCTTCTGAGGTTCTGCCCCTGAGCAGCTGAGCTTCACTCCTGGACGTGTTCATACCAAAATTAACATTTGTCTGCTCTGGGTTTTGAATACCCAAATTAAGGCTCCTGCCCCAGTGCTGAGGCAGCAGGTACAGCTGTGTAAACAGGCTGGGGGGCACCTGAGGGGAATTGCTTCCAATCCTGCTGTCTCCCCAACTCCAGGGGTGGGGGAGAGGGGCAGCAGGACCCCCTGTACAGCCAGGAGTCCCCCGGAGGCTCCCAGGACTCGGAGCTGACGTGGGAGTGGGATAACCCTGTAACTTCATTGTCCCCTGTGCCTTTTCTCGGGGCAGTGCTGCCATAAACAGTTTCCCTGTTCTCCCTGGCCGTGCTGGGTGGCTTCTGGAGTTACTTTTTGGGCTGGCTGTGTCACTGCAGGGACTGTGTCCCACCCTGGCAGGGAGAGGAAGCACCACCAACTACAAACTGTGTCAGCTCTGCAGAGTCTGGGATGGTAAAGCTGAGCCAGCGTTTTGGAGTGGCCTCTGCTGCCTCTGGGAAGTTCCTGATTAAAGCTGGGTGTCTGAGTGAGACTCAAACCCAGCCTTTTGCCTTAAGGCCAGTGCAGAGACACCACTTTCCCTTTAAATTCAACTGGAGAGACCATGAGCAGAGTGCCACATCCAGCCATTCCTTGGACACTTCCAGGGATGGGGACTCCACCACCTCCCTGGGCAGCCCCTTCCAATGCCTGACCACCCTTCCATGGAGAAATTCCTCCTGGCATCCAACCTGAACCTCCCCTGTTGCAGCTTGAGGCCATTTCCTCTTGTCCCGCCACTGGTAGTCTGGGAGAAGAGTCATCAAATCAAAAGGAGAATACAAAAGCAGTACAGAAAATACCCTAAAACAAAGCCTCAGAAGCTGTGGGATTTTGCTGGATGGAAAGCTTGGGATGTGGGTCTAAGTTTGGCACCTGCAGGGATTGAGGGGGTCTGGTGTCCTGTGAATCTGGTCTTGGGGACGTGCCCCAGGTCACTAGGTGGGTTTATGGCAAAGTTGGAATGAGATCAGCTCTCCCACCTCCCTGTGAGAGCTTTTCTTTTGGCTTGGCTTCCTTTATTTCTCCTGCCACCTTTCCCTGGTTTTGGAGAAAAAAAGCAGTGAGAGGTAACAAGAACTTTTAAAACTTATTTGATGTGGGCAAAATACAGGAGGGGCCTAAGGAGCTGCACACACAGTAGCAGGACTGCAAGGGATACTGAGTCAGTTTGCTGATGATACTAAATTGGGAGGAGCTGTTCAGTGCATTTAAGGCAGAGAGACCCTGACAAGTGTGAGGGCTGGGCAGTCCCCAGCCCTGGGGTGTTTAACGAGGGCAGGTCCTGGATCCCTGTCCCTGGATGCAGGGACAGACTGGGGAATGAGAGGCTGGAGGGAAGGGCCCTGGGGGTCCTGGTCAGTGGCCAGTTGGATCAGAGTCAGCAGAGTGTCCTGGCAGCCCAAAGGGCCACCCTGTCCTGGGGGGCATCAGACCC